>NW_027328912.1:0-30257 GCF_048564905.1 Vicugna pacos | reverse complement strand
GTGGTAGACAGGAGACTGACTTTGGCATTGTTGTCGGAAAGCTTGCATGATGGATTAACACACGTTAAAGCCCTTGAAACAGCATCCGGAACGTAGTGAGTGTTTGCTGTTACTACGTATTAAAAGCAGAGGTATAGATGTGGAGGAGTCAAAGGGAGCACTGTGGTGGATTCTGTGGCCTGGCCCCTCAGCTTCTGGTCCAGCCTTCGTGTGGTGAGCCTCCTTCTGCTGCACACGTTGGAGAAATAAAAGCTGCATCTCCCTGGGCCCTTTTGGAACTGGCATTCTGGATGCGGTCAAGTTTGGCCAGCTCGTCGCACTCACATGTGGTCTGGAAGGCCACGTGAGATGGAAATCTGCTTCTGGGTGCTGTTGCCGGGAGTCACGGAGACGTGGGTCTCCGTGTGAGCATCAGAGTGTCTGTGTGGGGTGAGAGGCAGGGTGTGAGCAGTGGTGCGCTTCGCCACCTCGGACAGCCGACGGGTAGCATCTCTTTGCAGCTCGGCATTCGGCGACGTCACGTTGGTAGCCCGAAATCGGCCGCGGTGGGAGTGTGGACACCACGGAGGTCCGTGAAGCCTCTGGGGAGCCCATTGTTAGAGGTTCGGCAGCACGCCCCTGGGTCCAAGGCTTCCTGCCTTGTGGCCCGTGCGGGTCTAGCCGCCGCAGTGTGGCTCTGGAAGCCAGCCAACGTCCTGGGACTTGGACCATCGCCAGAGGCAGGGGTTCCCAGAACCACGGGTGGGGTCAGCAGCTTGCCGATTCTCCTCCTTCCTTGTGGCCTGGGTACCAGCTCCCTTGAGAGGTCAGTTCTGTGGCGCTCTGGGTCGTCCCCAGAGCTCAGCCTACATTCCATTCTTGGCGCTCTTTAAATGATTCTGTAAGCACCTGGTTCTGTGTGTTCAATTCCCTGTGTAAAGCCAGCGCCTGGTTCGGTGTTCGATTCCCTGGGTAAAACCCGCCGGACAGGTTTGAGGTATCTGCAAATGAGCCCTGACTGATACACGAGGTGCCCCAAGTAATGCTCAGATGCCCGCATCTACCCTTGGAGTGCTAGTCGGGGCACCAGCAGGAAGATTAACAGTGTTGAACTGAGGGGCGTTTAACGAAAGGACTGTCTGGAGACGTGCGAGGAGGGGAAGGGACCCGACCAGCAGTGCTGAGCGGGAGCTGCCTCATGCGGGCTCTGGGGAGCTGAGTGTTAAGTTGTCAGAAATCTGGGAGCTGTGTTCAATGCGGCCATTATTAGAATTTATTTTATTTTATTTTCTAAACCACTTCACTGACATATGCTTTATATATAAAAAACTGTCCATATTCCATATTCAACATATACCACTCCATGAGCTGGGCCTTAAGCATACATCTGGGAAACAATCAGCACCCTCAAGGCCATAGACATATCCATCATCAAGCACAGTTTCCTCCTTCCCCTTTTATTATTTTGTGTGTGCGAAGTTGTAGTAAGAATACTTAACATAAGATAAACCCTCTTAGCAAATTATAAGTTTACACTGCAGTACTGTTGACTTATAGGAACTGTGCTGTTTGACAGATCTCCAGAAGTCATTTTCTAATTATTTTAGCACTGGTTACCGTTACCCATGCTTTGGGGGTGATTTTTACTTATTGGATGTGTGTGGTGGAAATACTGTATAATGGTGAGGGAGTACACATCTCTTCCCAACTCTTGTGTTCAGTGACATCATGCTGGTGGCTTCAAATTGGCCAGGGTTCCAGTATTGATACCTTGGAGGCTGGGAAATGCCACAAGTCAGGGCTTGGTTTATGATTTTGTTGATGCCTAGACTTAAGGAAATGATGAAAGAATGCACTTACGATTTCATGTCATATCTGTAGCTGTTCCTTTGTGAGTAGCATAAGAATTTGAGGAAACTCTTCTCCAGTATTCCAACACTGTTGTTTGACTGAGAAGTTTCTCATGTCACTGATTAGTGTATGAAGGTCTGCCATATGTCTCCACTGTTTCATTTTTGCCATACTCATTAACATGAATGAAAATATCAACCAATATTCATATGAGGACCGCACTCTTTCATCATTTGCTACCACAGATTGGCTATGGTTAACAAGAGTTTGGCTAAAAGCTAACTAAAGCAATCTATGAGACTCCAAGAGGTATGTGGAATTTGCAATAAAGAATGTTATTGTTTTATTATTATTTGTAAATAGTGTGCCTCACATTCTTTGTGTGACTCCGTTATAACAGAATTCTAAGGGGGAAAGTATAGCTCAGTGGTAAAGTGCATGCTTAGCATGCATGATGTCCTGGGTTCAATCCCCAGCACCTCCATTAAAATAAGTAAATAAATAAACAAACCTCATCCCCTCCCCACCACAAGATGTATTTTAAAAATCAGAAAAAAAAAGAATTCTAATAAACTTACATATGTATGGATGCGTACTTTCTAACACCTTCCTGCCCGCCGCCTGGAGAGCCCGTTGTCGGACGTTTACCAGCATGCCGCAGCCGACAAGAATGGGCAAGCACCAGGGGCGGGCATCTTCCCTATGTCAAGCCTGGGCCTAATCAGCAACCTCCTTAACTGGCACCCTGAGCAAGGAAGCCTCCTGAGTGACACCAGCCAGCTCGGGGCAGCCTCTAGAGGAGAGAACAGGGCTGGCAAAGGAGAGTAACCAGCACAGCAGGTAGAAGAGTGGCCTGGAAACAGCAGAGAGCAACCTAGACAAGGCCTGTGTCACTTCCTGGCCCTGAGATGTGAGGGGCGGGGCCTGGCACAGGAGCATGAGCAGTCATCACCACTGGCTAGGATAGCAGGGAGCAAAAGGAAGGGGAGGGGACACACCAGGTGGAAGTTGAGGGAAAGTAGAATAACCATCAGTTACCACAGGTGTTGTGACCTCAGTACCTCCTTAGAATCCAGGAGCTTAATTAGGGCATTTGGATTTGAATCGATTTAAAATTTTTCTGTGACAAAATCTTAGCTTACTGTTTCCATCCTGCCCCTCAACTGGGAGGCCCTGTGAGTCCTTGGCTTATCTTCGGGTCATACCTCTGACTTCAGCTAACATGGATTATCAGTCAGTAAAGATGCTGTTTCAATGCTTGGTCATGTAAATCATTGGCTTCCCACTAAAAATATTCATGTGAACATGTATGGGGTCAGTTGAGTAGCACTCTCCTGTGGACTGAATGTTTGAGTCCCTCCCCCAAACCCAATTCATATATTGAAGCCCTAACTCCCAATGGGATGGTATTTGGAGCTCTGTCTTTAGGATGCACTGGGGTTTAGTTGAGGTCATGAGAGTAGCGCCTGTACGATGGTTATTAGTGAAGGCACCCTTCAGTAATAACCTCCCAATTTGGGGAAGACCCATTTTCTTGGCAGCCATGTGCTTCCCCTGCTGTTTTACTTTTGGTTTTACTTGGGGAGGGTTGGGAGAGGTTTTTGGGGTAAGGCTGTAGCCCTTATTGCCTGGAGTAGATGGTTTCGGAGATGCTGTGAAGGCCTTGGGAGTGGAAAGCTCTAATTAATCTCTTGGTAGTGTCTCTGAGCACTTGGCCTTTTTCAGAGCCCGCCTTCAAGGGAAGTGAGTTTCTAGGTTGGCCCAAAGAAGGTGGCTGCCTGTGGGACAGGAGCTCATTAGCATGTTTTTAAGAAATTCTCATTGTTGTTAGAATTTCAGTTTGAGAGTCGCAGAGACTTTTTCATATGATCCGCTGTCCCCCAGCCTGCCACCCTCCCCTGGCCATTTACAGATGGGGTAACTTAAACACACACACACACACACACACACACACACACACACACACACACACACAGAGAGAGAGAGAGAGAGACCACAGGCATAGTGACAGTTTCTTTCTCTCAGTGTACACCAAGTCGTAACCATGGTGGCCAGTGTCCCCTCAAGGCTAAGTCAGCCATGGCGTGACTCCATTTTCGCTGCCACATTTGCACCAGTTTCCTGCTCACCTTCGTCTGGACTCACTGAGTCCCCCTCCACCCCAATCCTTGGCCTCCCCTCCAAGCTGCCTGGTCCAGGGAAGGCGGGGCCTATTTGCGCAGGCGCACTTGGGGGGAGCGCGCAGTGCTCGGCAGCGGGGCTTCGTGAGGGAGCGCCGTCTCTCCAGCGACGCCGCCGAGCCGACGGGGTCTCCTGGGCAGCCCGTGGGCGGAGGGGCGGGTTGGGCGGCAACCAATCACATGCCAGGAGGCTCGCCTGAGGTGAGTTTGCGCAGGCGCACTGGGCATCCTTGCGCACGAAGGGGCAGAGCTTCTGGAGGTGGCCTCAGTCTCGGCAGTTCGCGTTGGCCTCTGAGAGGGACGGTGCGGCATGCAGGCCCTAGAGGATGACGCCAGGGGTGCCACGAACGGTGCAGGAGGCCTGGGCAACCAGCAGAGCCCCCAGACTCCTGAGGGCCGGAGTTCAGGCAGTCTAGAAGTCAAGGGTGACCACAGTGGCCCGGAAGGCCAGGGCGGCCCTGGCAGTGAAGGAGCAGTGGCCGAAGCTGCTGTTGCTCCTCCCCAGGTTGAGCAGGCACCGCGCGCCCTGGGACCTGCTGGAGATGCAGCGCCCGTGGCTGTGGGGCCTGGAAGTGAGCTGCTGGAGTTGTATCCTTTCCAAGGAGCCTCCCTGGGCAGGGGCAGTGGTGCGGTGGCGGGGAGCATGGCGTCAGCCTGAGGAGGGACAGAAGGTTGTGCGGGGGGCAGTTAGGGGCAACGGGAGTGGGCAGACGGGCAGGACAGGCTTGCCCATGCCTGAGGAGCCTGGGGTGCGGAAAAAGGACTGAAGGGTTCGGGTGGCGGCTTGGGTGTTCTGACGTTGTGGAAGGGAGCTTGACCATCCTGGGGCAAAAGCCCTCCTCTGAGGTGTAAGGACGCATGAGACGCTAGCAAATTCAGTAGCGGATGGTGCCTTAACTGCCTCCCCCAGCACACTTACTGTACCTTTCCGATCCCCCCTGGAGGCAGACATGGCCCGAAGATCTCTGATCCCAGTTGCCCGACGCCACCAAGGGGTGGTTCAGGAGTCTACAGTGAATGGCAGCGCCCTGGCTGTGTTAGTTCTGGAAGAGTCTGCAGTGCGCGCGGGGAGGGGGTGGGTGGTGAGCGACTGGTGCTGGGGTCCGATCTCCGATCTCCGTCTTAGTGCTGTGATGGAGGCGCTTTCGGGCTAGGTATAAGGAGGGGGCTGGTGCCTGGACCTACCTGATTCTTCTCATCGTTAACCTGACTTTTCTTTTTCCTCACTTTTAGTAGATGGACTGCTGAAGACCCCATTCTCTTCCGAACTGCCATCAACTCCTTCCTTGATCATCTTTCCCTGGTGATTCGGAACATTCGCCGTTTGCGGCCCCGCCTCCCCTAAGCCTAGGCCGAGGAAAGAGAGCTGAGGCCTAACGCTGTGTCCCCTACTAGGCAAGGTATAGGGAATTCAGTCTTGGAGTAATTGCCACTTTGTTATTGGATCTACTTTTTTGCCTGTACTGGCCCTTGGTGTCTCTTGGTTCATTTGCTTTGTTTCTGTGTTGCATAAGAACTAGGATGTGTAAATGTTTATTACTGAAGGAAATAAAATTGAGCTACTTACCTTGTGTCTCAGTTTCTTTTCAGCTAATGCACTTCTGGATTTTCTTATCTTTGTCCTTGTGTTGGAGGGAAGGTTCTGGAATTCAGATATTCTAGTAGTACAAGGTAATTGAAGACAATTCAGGAAACTGAAAATCAAGCCCTATGTACACCACTAACTACTGTCAACATTTTGAAATATTTTCTTGGTTGTACTTGGTTGTACATTAAATGTACGATAACATACATGTAGAAGTTAACAACTTAAGGGTTTAAAATTTTTTCCTGAATTTCTTATCATTTAACATATTAGTTTTTACGTTTTCTAAAAGCTCTTCAAAACCATGTTATTGAATGGATGCCTATAAGATGCATTATACTGTAATTGTTGAATGTTTAAGTTGTTTCTAATTTTTTATTACTATAGTTAATGATTCAGTGGAATTAATGTATATAATTTGTTCCATGAATGGTTATTTCCTTAAGATAGATTCCAAAAGGTAGAAATATTGACCTTAATGTTTACTTTTCTATTCCTTTCTTAAGACTCTTGATCACAATTATTCTTTAGAAAATATGCCTACCACCAGATTTTCATTTCCCAATATCCTTGTCACCACTGGGTTGGTTTCCTACTAAAATAAAAAGCTTAGTTTGCCTGAGAAGAGAAAAAACCCAGGCTGACTGGACTTGTTTGAGATGAGTGAGGAAAACTGCGGGGACAGTTAAGCGTTTGGGCAGGGAACTTAGCTTCCTCTAATATGTCTTTTATCCTGCATTCTTCTAAACTCACTAATTAGTTCTAGTCACTCTTTTGTAGGTTCTGTTTGATTTCCTACATAGACAGTCATGTTTGCAGATAAAATTTTACTTCTTCCTTTCCAGTTGAGATGTATTTAATTGACTGACTTCAATCTCCTTTTAATGGGTTGGATTTCTCTGATTCTTGGCATACCCTTTTTATTGGGTGCTGGGTATTGTTTTTTCCGTAAATATATTCCAGAACTTTTAAAATTGAATATTGTTAACTTACTTAGAAACAGTTTGATCTTTTTCAGTCTTGCCTTAATATTTGATCTGTGGGAGCAGAGCAGCTTTTAGTGTAGGAGTAAATATTTTCCACACTATTAAGGTCCCTCTGAGTACTATATATGATGTCACCTGAATTAGGAGGTTTCCATTAGGGTTCCCACAGGACCCTCTGCCCGGGTGCAGGGCTCCCTCCTCTCCAGTCCTCTGCCCACCAGGCTGGCCCCAGACCCAGGGAGCCAGCTGGACTCCGTCTGGAAGGTCTCTGGGACAGTGAGCTGGGGCCAGTGCACGGCTTCCCTCTTCCTTTCTCGTCTCCCAGAGAGCCCTGACTGTCCTTCCCCACCCGACAGCCACCCTCCTCACAGCCTGTGTTTCATGTATTTTGCCTGGTTTTAGGGAGTTCTTTCAGGTTAAGTGGCAGGGCAGATCCGGTCCCTGTCACTCCACACAGGTGAACAGCCTGCCTTACAGAACCTGGAGCACCCTGACGTGGGCTGGAGGGAGGGAGGTGCTGTCGGTGGGGATGGTGGCGGTGGTCGTGATGTGACGACGGTGATGGAGAGTCTCACCTGACTGCGTGCAGCAGCTGTGGTGGCTTCAGTGAGGTTCTTTTTCTTTCTCCCTTTTTAAAAAATCATTTTTTAAGACCTCGCTTCTTGATGGGGAGGTGAGAATTTAGCTCTTTCATGCCACTGCCCTGTTTCCCCTCCCCCTCCTCCCCAAATGGTTTTGTTCTCTTCATTTACTGGGGTATGAATAAGCTTGTCACAAAGGAGGAAACCCCCAGAGGTCACCAGGACACAGCAGGAGTGGAGTCATAGCAGAGAGCAACCCGGCACGACTGAATCAGGAAGTGTGCCTGTTCCTAAACCCTAGCAGTTCTACTCCTGGGGAACAGTCACCACCTCCTTAGGGGGATGTGTGGGGATGCCCATCATGGCATTGTCTGTGGAGGCAGGAGTCAGAGCTACCTGGGTGTCCCACTTCTGTGCTTGTCGTAGACCCTCAGGCAGGTCTGGTTAACTCATGGTCTTCCTCCTGTGACATGGACATTACCAGAAGCCAACATACTAGACCACTGCTCAGTGTGTTCTTTGGGTGGGCTTCCCCTCACATATCTGACCAGACTGTCCCTGCCGCTTCTCTACTGACATGGTGTCATTCTCATTTCCAGTGATGCTGAGTGTTCCTTTCCACCTCTTTCAAATAGGTTTCCTTTACCATCCACAACATTTGACATGTCTCCCTTGACATGTGTTTCAACCTAAATAGCATCTTTATTACTGATAAAACTGATTGGGATGAATGTGGCTTAGGTGGGAGAGCCAGGTCAACCTGCGGACTTCCTTCTGGTCAGCTAGACCTTGGGCCAGTCCTAAGAGAAACATAGTGGCTTAAGACCAATGTATAGTAATACAATTTCAATGCTAACTGCCTGGAGTTAGGTCAGATTTCACAGGTTGAGACCACAGTCCTCTACAAGACACCTCTCACTTCAGACAACATTTGCAAGCTCCAGGATTCTCAGATGACCCACACTTCTGGCCAACTGGCAAAAAATGTGGGGGTTTCCACTACTCCCTCAGGTTCAATAATTCACTATAACAACTCACAGAACTCAGGGAAACACTATACTTACTATTACATCTTTATTATAAAATCTGCAAATCAGGCCCAGCCAAAGAAGAGATACAAGTTCTGAGAGTCTGGAACACGAAGCTTCCATGTCCTCCGGACTAAACTGAATCTCCAGGCATCCTCTCTTTCCTGGAGGTTGATGTCTCCTGGCTCAAAGCCACAATCCTCTAATCATATAATTGGTCTTTCTAGCATGGCCAGCCCCCATCCTGAAACTATCTAGGGGTCCACCATGTGTTATGTGATTTAGCATAAACTCAGATGTGGTCTGAGAGGCCCACCATAAATAACAAAGACACTCCTATCACTCAGGGAATTCCAAGGATTTAGAGGTTACCTCCCAGAAACAAGAATAAAGACCAGCCAAAGTCTTTATTATACAAAACATAGTTACCCGGGTCATTGCCTGTCCCTGGTGCTGGTGAAGATGGAAGGAGAAAGACACCAAATTATTTGTGCCCAGCACTCCAGCCATACTTGTTTTCATTGTGCTTAGCTTTATTGCTCTTCACAGATATTGCATTTTATACAAATTGAAGGTTTGTGGAAACTCTGCATAGAGGAAATGTATTGGCACCATTTTTTCCAACAGCATCTGTGTCAAATTTTGGTAATTCTCGCAATATTTCAAACATTTTCATTATTATTGTATTTGTTATTGTGATCTGTGATCAGTGATCTTTGAGGTTACTTTTGTGATTGTTTGGGGTGCCATGAACTCCATGCATATAAGACGATGAACTTAATTAATGCTGTGTATGTTCTGACTGCTCCACTGACTGGCTCATCCCCCGTGTCTCTCCTTCTTCTCAGGCCTCCCTATTCCCTGAGACACAATAATATTGAAAGTAGGCCAATTAATAAACCTACCATGGCCCCTAAGTGTTCAAGTGCAAGGAAAAGTCACACATCTCACTTTAAGTCAAAAGCTAGAAATGATTCAGCTCAGTGAGGAAGGCCCAGTGAAAACCGAGACAGGCCAAAAGCTAGGCTTCTTGTGCCAAACAGTTAGCCAAGCTGGGAAAGCACAGGAACAGTTCTTGAAGAAAATTAAAAGTGCTACTCCAGTGAGCAGATGAATGATAAGAAAGTGTAATAGCCTTATTGTTGATATGGAGAAGGTTTCAGTGGTCTGGATAGGAGATCCAGCCAATCAAAATATTCCCTTAAGCCAAAGCCTAATTCAGAGCAAGGCCCTAACTCTCTTCGATTCTCTGAAGGCTGAGAGAGGTGAGGAAGCTGCAAATGGAAAGTTTGAAGCCAGCAGAGGTTGGTTCATGAGGTTTAAGGAAAGAAGCCTTCTCCATAACATCAAAGTCCAGGTGAAGTAGCAAGTGCTGACAAAAAAGGTATAGTAAGTTCTCCAAAGGCTCTACCTAAGATAATTCATGAAGGTGGATAAACTAAACAACAGATTTTCAATGTAGATAAAATAGCTTTATGTTGGAAGAAGATGCCACTTAGGACTTTCATAGCTAGAGAGGAGAAGTCAATGCCTTACATCAAAGCTTCAAAGGACAGGCTGACTCTCTTGTTAGGGGCTAATGCAGCTGGTGACTTGAAGTTGAAACCAATGGTCATTTGCCATTCTGAAAATCCTAGGACCCTTAGGAATGATGCTAAATCTACTCTGCTTGTGTTCTATAAATGGAAACACAAAGCCTGGATGACAGCACATCCATTTACAACATTGTTTACTGAATATTTTAAGCCTATTGTTGAGACTTATTGCTCAGAAAAAAAAAAGATTCCTTTCAAAATACTGCTGCCATTGACAATGCACTTTGTCACGCATGAGCTTTGATGAAGACGGACAATGGAATGAATTTTGTCTTCACACCTGCTAACACTGCATCCATTCTGCAGCCTGTGGATCAAGGAGTCATTTCAGCTTTCAAGTCTTATTTAAGCAACACAATTTGTAAGGCTATAGCTGCCATACATGGTGATTCCTCTGATGGATCTGGGCAAAGTCAATCAAAAACCTTCCTCATTAAGATGTAGAAAGATGGAAGAGAATGCTTCTCCTAAATCACTACCGCCAACGACAAAATAAGCAGATAACATACAAAATAATTTTTCTTGAGCCCATCAAAGACCTGAGGTGACCTGGGTACCAGGTGACCTGAATCCCAAATAGTGACAAGCTCTTCTGAGGAGAGATGAGACTCGGGAACTCTTGCACTATTGGCAGTGCATGGAGTGGGGGAAGGGATGACAGCCAAACCCAGGTGGGAGGAAAGCAGCTCAAATGCTAATGAATGGAGCAGGTTCAAGAGAGGTTGTACCAAGAGGAAGCAGAGACAGCATGTACAGACAGCTTTCAAATTTTGCTGTAATGGGACAGAGAGAAACAGTAGCTGTGATAAATGATCAGAAGTTAAGCAGAGCCATGTCACAGGGTCACCACCAGCTGCAGGGGAGCTGGGAACGTGGATGTTAGCTTTCACATACTCTAGTGTGGAGGTGGGCAAGGGAAAGGGAGATAGCCTTCAGGGTGTGCTACACTGAACTTAGTTTTTGACTTCCAGCACTCTGGACCAGGTCCCATGACATCTGGTGTCCTGTTTCTCCTTATGATAAATAAATAGCCTTTGAGTAGAGCTGTGTCCATAGGTTTCTATTTCTTACACATGAAAGAGCTTGATGAGAAGGCAGGGGGTGGCACAGCTAGGCAGCCCTCAGCCAGTCCCATCTCAAAGGAGCAAGAGTTTCACTGGAGAGGTGGGAGGCATGTCTGCAAGCACCAGTGGGAAGCAAGGATAATGCCAGCCCTGCATCCCCAAACTGAAGGCTATGAGCAGCTTCCTTGTCGGTTTCAGTCAAAGCTGGGAAAAGATGCTGAGATGTAGGGGACCTTGTTGTTTATGGAAAGGGCCCCAGGAAATAGTTGGCACTAAGTGAACTAAGTGGACTTGCTCTATTTCACCCTCAGGTGTAGCAGGAAACCAGAGAGAAAGGTCAAGTTCACAGAGGCCTTCCTGTCATGCCAGCGGGGTTCCCTGGGAACCAGGGAGCCCTCCATCCCTCAAGGGCTCAGTCACAGATGATGGAAACACTTAGCAAGGCTTGTGGTAGAAGAAATTCAAGCCTCAGGTGGGGTGTTCTCAATAGCTCCTTCCAGCCCTAATAGTCTATAATTCTAAGTGAAGTCTTTAAGAGTCAACTTACTTAATTTCTGTTCTCTTGAATGAGTAGAGTGATAGTCACTTGTGGTCAGAGGAGTCTGAATCATGATGAATTGGGGAAGCATGGACAAAATTGGCTATAACACTGGAGTGTGAACACAGAGGGACCCAGGGTGGGCACCGTGGCCCAGGGCCTGGCCCTCATCTAGGCCAGTTCAGAGTCCAGCTGCATCACAGCTGTAACAACACAGACCACTCTCATCAGACTGTATGACTGATCTTGTGCAACCAAGTTCATGAGCATTGATGTTCAAAGCCCGGAGAGCAAAATATCAGTAGCCATGAGAACAATACCTGTCAGGTAGCCCTGCTGGTCAGCTGACCCTGGTGGAGACGCTCAGCGGCCAGTCTCCAGAGGGTGGTCCTTCCTGATGTTGAGCTACCTGTTCACCTCCTAACCTAGAATCTAAATCACCCCTTGTCTGAAATAAGGACTTCACCCGGGACATGGGCCCCGCTCCACCCACTACACTCCCCTGTCATCTGAGACCTCGTTCCCTGAGGATCCCAGTGCTTCCTCCTCTGTCTGGCTCGCTCTTGCATCATCCTTCCCCGAAGTGTTTCTTAAAATTATTATGCTGCCACTTGCTTCCCTAAAGTCACAAGCGTCACTGAGGAACAGAAAAGAGAGCCGGTTTCCCTGTGGTGGGGAGGAGAGATGAAGTAGACCTTCCTTCTGTCTTCCTTTGAAGCATGCCCCTATTTCACGTGCCAGTGGGGCTGCACACAGATTTAGGGGTTGGGGGGGTGTGAAGCCCTGGTGCAGACGCCCCGAAAGTTGAGTCCCTGAGATGGAGAGAGGAGGAAGGAAGCATTCCCTGAAGGAGAGTCAGCACTGTTCACAGAGAGATGCTGAGCTTCTAGAAGTCTGTGCCTCTAGGTTTCTGAGTTGGTACCCACCTACGTGCCTACAAAGACGTCTGCCGGAAGAAATCGGGAAATGACAGGCAAATCTTTCTGTCTTGTCGGTGAGGATGGTGTGGAAGCAAGTGGGTGACTGGCGGCCCGAATGCCTTGTGTCTTGAGGAAGCATCTCACTGTCTCACTGAGCAGAGTCACCAGAGAGACCCTGGGGCTCAGTCTGTCTCTGTCAGTCCCGTTCTTTGTCACTTTCTACTGGGCAGTTTTGAGGGGGGGTTGTTTTTTGTTTTTTGTTTTTTACGAATGAATTCACTTCTTTTAATTAATTCATATTCACCGCAGCTTTAATCTCTTAGGCATGCGCAGGAGATACCTGCAGCCAGAGAACAAGGATGATTCAACATATGCAAATCTATACGACATAGCACATGAATAGAATGAGAAGCCAAAGTCATAAGATCATCACAATAGACTCAGAAAAAACATTTGACAAAATACAACTTCCTTTCAGTGGGAGGGTAATAGCTCAGTGGTAGAGTGTGTGCTTAGCATGCACAAGGTCACGGGTTCAAGCCCCAGTACCCTCATTAAGAAAAAATACGCTCATAAAATAACAATCTCCAAAGAGAAAATGTGATATCAGAACGAATATCTTTTTCAAAAAGATGTTAAGTGATGGATCAAAAGTAAAAAAAAAAGAAAAGAGCTTTAAAAAAATACAACTTCCTTTCACGATAAAAACTCTCAGCAAATTGGGTATAGAAATAATATATCTGAATATAACAAAGGCTGAATACAACAAACCCCCCAGCTCACACCATACTCAACAGTGAGAGGTTGAAAACGTTTTCCTCTAAGACCAGGGACAAGACAAGTCTTGTCAGAAGGCATGCACTGGAAGCTTTCAACCTCTAAAATTTCAAGTTTTTGGCAAATTGGTATTAGGCTCATTAAATGCTTTATCTTGGTGAACAAAGTATTTGTGCTTGAAAAGAACATGTAGACTACACACCTCTAAAATTCAGATTTCTGATTAAGTGTTCGAAAAAATATCAATTGAATCAAGATAGTTGACAGATTTTTCAGCTCGTCTACGGCAGAGGCCAACAAACTCTTAATGTAGAAGAGCAGACGGTAACATTTTCCAATGTTTAAGCCACATAGGGTCACTCTGCTGCTGCTGTTCTTTCTTCTCCTTCTTCCCCTTCGTTCCCCTCCCTCCTCCTCCTCCTCCCACTTCTTCACAACCCATTAAAAGTGAAACACCATTCTTAGCTCAAGAGCTGTTTAAAAACAGGCCCTCAGCTGGATTGGGCCAGTAGGCATGTTTGCCAGTCCCTGTTCTATGTCTTAACAGATTGTTTTGTCTTGTTCTCTCACTTGCTGACAGAGGATGTTAACATCAACTGTGATTTTGGATATGTCCCTTTCACCTGTTAGTCCTAGCAATTCTTGCTTCATGTATTTCGAAGGTATGTTATTAGGCAAAAACATATTTATGATGGTTTTATCTTCCAGATGGATTAATTGCTACTTTTACTACGAAATGTACCCCCTTCTCTTTGGAAATAGAGTTTTCCTTGAAGTCTGGTTTATCTAATGTTTCTGTGACTACATCAGTCCTCACTGCTTACTATTTACCTGCATGTCTTTTGCTATCCTCTTACTTCCAACCTATTGATGTGTTAATATTTTTAAGTGTGGCTCATGTAGACAGTATGTAGTTGGGTCTTTGAAAAAATCCTTCTAACAATGTCTGCTTTTAAGTTGGATTATTTGGCAAAGTCACATTTAATGTAATTACTGATGAGGTTGGAGTTAAGTCTACCACTTGCTACTCCTTTTTTTGCTTGTCCTTTATCTTGTTTGTTTCTTCTCAACTTAGTTGAGGTGAAATACACATACAAAAAATCGCACAGTTTTTAAGGATACAATCTTATGAGTTATGACAAAGGTATACACAACAGAAGTCGAACTACAGAACATTTCCATCACTCTCTATATTCTGCTCCCAGACAAGTATAGCTTAGATTTGCTTTTCTAGAACTTCATTTGAATGAAATCATACAGTATGTACTCTTGTGAGTCCACCTTCTTTTACTTGGCATAATGATTCTGAGATTCATCCATGCTGTTGGGTGTATCAGTAGTTCATTCCTCTTTATTGCTGAGTGGAAGTCCATTGCATGGATGTACCATTATTTGTTTACCCATTCACCTATCGATGGACATCTGAGTTGTTTCCAAATTGGGGTTATTATTAATAAAACTGATATGAAAACTCAAGTACAAGTTTTTGTGTGGACATAAGTTATTAATTCTCTTGGGTAAATTGCAGAAGTGAGATTGCTAGGTTATCTAAGGTAAGTATAAGTTTAGTTTTATAAGAAACTAAAGACCTATTTTCCAGTATGGTTGTACCAATTTACATTCCCACCAGTAATGTATGAACTTTCCATCTTATCTATATTCTGTTTTACACAACCTTATATTTTTCAACTTTATTCTTCTTTTTCAAGTTTGATTTGCCTATTCTAGGTTCTTTGCATTTCAATATACATTTCAGAATCAGTTGGTCAATTTCTGCAGACTCAGAATTTTTATCGGGTTTGCAGTGAATTTGCAGAATTAGTGTGGTGACAACGTACATCTTAAAAATACTGAGTCTTCCAATCCATGACCATGATACATTTCCCCATTAGTGTAATTTTTCTTTAAGTTCTCTTATGAGTACTGTTTACTTTTTTACTGTAAATGTTTTGCACATATTCTATTAAATGCATCACTAAGTATTTCATGTTTTAGGATAAATGATGGTGATTTTTGAAATTTCACATTTCTTTTTTTTTTGTAGATTGCTTAGGATTTTCTAAATACACAAACGAGTCATCTCTGAATAAAGATAATTTTATTTTGTCCAATCTGTATAACTTTTATTTCTCTTTCTTGCCTAGTGCACTGCCTAGGATTTCCAGGACAATGTTGAATAAAAGTGGTGAACGTCCATGCCTTATCCTCAGATTTAGGTGAGGGAGTTATAGTTTTCATCATTATCATGTTAGCTATAGGATTTTTGTAGGTTCCTTTTATCAGATTAAGGGTTTCTTTCTGGTCCTACTTTTCTGGGAGTTTTTATCTTAGTGCTTGTTGAATATTGTCAAATGCTTTTTCTGCATCTATTGAAAAGATCATATGTTTTTCCTCCTTTATTTCCTTAATATGATGAACAACACTCACTGATCTTTTAATGCAAAATCAGTCTTTAATTCTTGGAATAACTCTCATTTGGTCATAATGTATCATCCTCTTTATATGTTACTGGATTAAATTTGGTAATATTTAATTAAATTTTTTGTGTGTAACTTAATGAAGGATATTGGTCTAGGTTTTCCTTCCTTGAAACATCTTCATCTGATTTTGGTATTGTGTAATGCTGGCCTCATAAATGATTTGAGAAGTGTTTCCCCTCCTCTACTTTTTGAAAGAATTCATGTAAGAATGGTAATAGTTCTCCTTTAAGTATTTGATAGTATTCACTAGTAAAACCATGTGGACCTGGAGCTTTCTGTCTCATTTCTTTCATAGATTTAGGGATATTCAGGTTTTCCACTTCCTCTTGAGTTAGCTTTGGTAATTTGTGTCATTCAAGGAATTTGTCCATTTTATCTAAATTGACAAATTTATTCACAAATATTATTCCTAATACTCCCTGGTTACTCTTTTATTGGTATTTTTAAACACTTTCAGTTTCATGGATTTTCCCTATTGTTTGTTCATTCTACACTTTATTCATATCTACTCTTATCTTCATTATTTCTTTCCTACTACTTATTTAGATTTTAATTTTTGCTTCTATGTCTGATTTTCTGCAGTATTGTTCTATCAATTACTAAATTAATTTTCCTCTTGATTGTGCCTTTATCTATTTCTCCTTTCTTTTCTGTGAGTTTTGTTTCATGTATTTTGAAGCTTTGTTATTATGTCTTCTTTATGAATTGACCCCTTGATCATTAGCAAATGTCCTCCACCTCATCATATGCCTTGTCTTAAAGTCTACTCTGCCTACTATTAATATAGCCACTCAGACTTTCTTATGATTAGAGTTTGCATGGTATACCTTTATCCATCTTTTAACTTTTACCAAATCCATGTCTTTATATTTAAAATGGATTTCTTATGCTTAGCATATGTTTTATTTTGCCTTTTTATCCACCTTGACAATCTCTGTTTTTTAATCAAAGCATTTAGACCATTTACAATTAATGTAATTAGTGATATGGTTGAGTTTAAATCTATCATCCTGCTATTTATTTTCTATTTGTCCCATGTGGTCTGTGTTCCCCTTTCCATCTTTTCATGACTTTTTCTAGATTGAATAATTTTTAAAATTCCATTTTATCCTCACTATACCTTTTTTTAGATCTAGGGTTTCTATATGTATTTTACCTCACTGTAGACTACCTTCAAATAGTTTAAAATCATTTCACATAGACGGAGAAGATGGCGGAGTAGAAGGGCGCTCGCAGCTCACCCTCTCCCACAAATACACCAAGACCCACATCTACAGACCCACTCAGCCAACCAGAGCACCTGCGGAACTCCAACAGATCATCGCCCTCTTCAAAAGATAAAGACGCCAAAAATCTGGTAGGAGAAAAGGAAAAAAGAAAGAACAAAAGGCAAAGCAGCGCGGGACGGGTCCCGCGGGGAGGGAGCGGCAAAGGAGGACTGGCGCTCGCTTGCTGGGTCTCCCCTCTCCAACTGAGAGGCCAGCGGGATGGACGGGGAGCCTCCGAGGCTCGGATCTGTACAGAGCAGCCCTTGTCTGACAGAACTAAGTTAAACGGGCACAGAGCGCCCCCCGATACCCAGCCTGAGATGCGGGCCAGCAGCGGCGGGCAGGGCCAGGCTGCACAAGCCGGGCGGAGGACGGGGGCGGCTGCACGGAGGCAGCTCCGGGGGACTGCAAGGGGCTGGGCGCCAGGGCTGTGGGTGTACAGGACAGAACAACCTGGGCCCTCCGTAAAACAGCAAGGTTGATGTGCTCTCGGGGGAAGGGTGCATACCCCCATCTCTGAAAACCCGCGGAAACTTTTCGGGGGAAGAGAGGCGGGGCCCAGGCACAGCCGCCATATCCTCCGGCGCTGAGCACCCAGGCGGGGGCGGGGGCGAAACCTGCATCTGCACCGAAGGGCTCAGCAGCCTCAAAGGCCAGACTGAGACGGGCCTACAGCCCGGGGCAGATAGGATCCTTCCATCCTGGTCCCTCAGAGAACTTGCTCCACAAAGACAAACAAGGAGCTGGGTCTTGGCTCGGAGCAGGGACGAGGCTGCCCCTCGGTCTTCCCCGAGCCCACCCGCGGAGCGCCGACCAGGGCAGAGCGCACAGCCGCACAGAGCAGCGGAGCTACCGGCGGCGCAGGTAGAGGGAGAGCGGGCCCCCGCCTGTCGGGCAGGAACACAGCCCCTGACTGAGGTGCTGGGAGGGGGCACGACCCGCCCTCCTGCCTGGCCAGTCTGCAACATCTGACTGCGGCATCCGGAGGGGCAGTGACCCGCCCGCCCGCAGCAGAGGAGAGCTGCCTCTGACCCCGTGTTAGGAGGAGGCGCGATCGGCTTGCCGACAGGTGCTGGGAGCAGCACAGAAGAGGGCGCCAACCGAGGGCCTCTGGAAACAAGCTGAGCTTCCAAAACAGGACGAAGACAGAAGGACATCACATTAAAAGCACACAGAGTCCAGGAGAACACCGACAAGCCCCCCCCCTTTTTTTATATCTGTTTTTACCTGTTCTATTTTCTATTACCCTCTTAATTTTTACTTCTTAATTCATTTCTATTTCTCTTGGGTTTTGATGTCCTGTTATTGATTAGACACAGGTTTCAAATACATCTATTCATCTCCTTCATCTCCCCCACCCCTTTTTTAAAGGTTTTAAAAGGACGTCTCAACCCGATTATTACTCTGCTTCAACTTGCTCTTCTATTATTCATTATACACTGTTTTCAAGCCCTCTTTCTCCCTTCTTTTAAAATTCTTTCTCTCTCTCTCATTTTTTTTCTTTTTTTCCTAAGTTCTATTCCTAAATAGGCATTAGATAGATAAAATCTTTAAGGTCCAAAATAGACAACTGATACTCCATAAACCACAGTGCCAGAGAGGTATGAGCAAGATGAAGAAGCAGAGGAACCTTTCCCAATTAAAAGAACAAGAGAAATCCCCTGAAAGAAAGATCAATGAAATACACATCAATAGCCTACTAGGTCAAGATTTCAAAAAAGGAGTGATCAAATTGCTGAAGGAATTAAAAGAGATAGTGTTTAGAGATATAAAATATGTCAAAAATGAAATTGAAGCTATAAAGAAGAGCCAAGTAGAATGGGTAAACTCATTGACAGAGATGAGGAATGGTCTAATAGCTGTGAAAAGCCGACTAGATAATGCAGAGGAACGAATTAGTGATCTAGAAGACAGGGCAATAGAAAGCACCCATTCAGAAGAACTACAAGATAAGCAAATAAAAAATAATGAAAATAGCATAAGGGACCTATGGGATAATATAAAGCTTCCCAATCTTCGCATAATAGGGGTCCCAGAAGGGGAAGAGAGATCAAAGGGGATTGAAAAGGTTTTTGAAGAAATCATGACTGAAAACTTCCCAAACTTAAAGAAGGAATCAGATATCCAAGTACAGGAAGCTCAGAGGGTCCCAAACAGGAAGAACCCAAATAGACTCACACCAAGACATATCATAATCAAGATGTCCAGATTCAAGGATAAAGAAATGATTCTAAAGGCAGCAAGAGAAAAGCAAAGAGTAAGTTACAAGGGAACCCCCATAAGGCTCTCAGCTGATTTCTCTACACAAACACTACAGGCCAGAAGGGAGTGGCAAGATATATTCAAAGCCCTGAATGAAAAAAAGATGCAGCCTAGGATACTTTATCCAGCAAGGCTATCCTTTAGGATAGAAGGAGAAATAAAGGGTTTCACAGACAAAAAAAAGCTGCAGGAGTTTAGCAACACTAAACCCATGCTAAAAGAAATATTGAAAGGGCTATTTTAAATAGACAAGCAGCAGGATGCTACAGAAATGAGAAACTCACAACTGGAAAGGTGATAACTTATGAACTACAAATAAAGAAAACACGAAATTATAAAAGAAGACATACAAATCACTGAGAGTGGGAGAGGGAGGCAGGGAAATATAGAATTTTTTTCTTTCTTTTTAAAATTTTTTTAACAGTAGGATGGGTTTGAGATCATGTTACTATCAGTTTAATAAAAACAGTTATAGTAATGGGTTAATAGATTTACAAAAAAGGGTAACCACAAGCCAAAAATTTAAAAGGGAATCACAAAAATTAAATAAAATCCATGATAATACAAAAGAAAATTACCAAACCACAAAAGGAAGAAGAAAGGAACAAAGAGGATATACCAATTCAACTGCAAAGATAAGTTCAAAATGGCAATAAACACACATCTATCATTAATTACTGTAAATGTTAATGGACTAAATGCTCCAGTCAAAAGACTTAGAGTGGCAGACTGGATAATAAAGCAAGAACCTTCAATATGCTGCATACAAGAGACCCACTTTAGGGAGAAGGACACATATAGATTGAGAGTGAAAGGATGGAAAAGGATATTCCATGCAAATGGAAAAGCCAAAAAAGCAGGTGTTGCAGTACTGATTTCAGACAAAATAGACTTTAAAACAAAAGCCATAAAGAAAGATAAAGAAGGACATTTTATAATGATTAAAGGAGTGATACAAGATGAGGATATTACACTCGTTAATATAAATGCACCCAATATAGGAGCACCTAAGTACATACAAGAATTACTAACAGAGATAAAGGGGGATATTGATAGGAATACAATCATAGTTGGAGATTTGTATTTGTAATACAACACTGCATTAACATCACTAGACAGATCTTCCAGACAGAAAATAAACAAGGCAACAGAGAAATTAAATACTACAATAGAAAAACTAGATTTGGTGGATATTTTCAGAGCATTACACCCCCCAAAAATAGGATATACATTCTTTTCAAGTGCACATGGAACATTTTCCAGGATCGATCATGTACTTGGGCACAAAAGAAACCTCAACAATTTTAAGAAGATAGAAATGATCTCAAGCATCTTTACTGACCACAATGCCATGAAACTGGAAATCAACAACAGAGAAACAGAGGAGAAAAAAAGGAAAGCATGGAGATTAAACAATATGTTATTGAAAAAACAATGGGTCAATGAGGAAATCAAAGCTGAAATTAAAAAATACCTTGAGACAAATGACAATGAAAGCACAACCACTCAAAACCTATGGGACACAGCAAAGGCAGTGCTAAGAGGGAAGTTTATAGCGATACAGGCCTTCCTCAAAAAAGAAGAACAATCTCAAATAAACAAGTTAACCCACCACCTGAATGAGTTAGAAAAAGAAGAACAGAAAGCCCAAAAAGCAGCAGAAGGAAGGAAATAATAAAGATCAGAGAGGAATTAAATACAATAGAGATTAACAAGACCATAGAAAAAATCAACCAAACCAAAAGCTGGTTTTTTTAAAAAGTAAATAAAATCGACAAACCTCTGGACAAACTCACAAAGAAGAAAAAAGAGAGAGCACAAATTGGCAAAATAAGAAAGGAAAATGGAGAAATTACAACAAACAAAATAGAAATACAGAATATCATACAAGAATATTATGAAAAACTATATGGAACCAAACTGGATAACCTAGAGGAGATGGACAAGTTTCTGGAAACATACTGTCCACCAAAACTGAATCGAGAAGAAACTGAACACTTGAACAATCCGATCACTAGAAAGGAAATAGAAATAGCAATTAAAAACCTCCCTACAAATAAAAGTCTGGGACCGGATGGCTTCTCCAGGGAATTCTACCAAACATACAAAGAAGAACTCATACCAGTCCTTCTCAAACTCTTCCAGACGATTGAAAAGGAGGGAATACTCCCAAACTCATTCTATGAAGCCACCATCACCCTGATACCAAAACCAGGCAAAGACGCTACCAAAAAAAGAGAATTACAGGCCAATATCACTGATGAACATAGACGCCAAAATTCTCACCAAAATTTTAGCAAATAGAATCCAACAACACATAAAAAAGATTATACATCATGACCAAGTGGGGTTCATCCCAGGGAAACAAGGCTGGTTCAACATACGCAAATCAATCAATGTAATACATCACATCAACAAGAGAAAGGACAAAAACCACATGATCATCTCAATCGATGCAGAAAAAGCATTTGATAAAATTCAACACCCATTTATGATAAAAACTGTCACCAAAGTGGTTATAGAGGGAACATATCTCAACATAATAAAAGCTATATATGACAAACCTGCAGCCAGCATAGTACTCAACAGTGAAAGACTCAAAAGCTTCCCACTAAAATCTGGGACAAGACAAGGATGCCCACTATCACCACTCCTATTCAACATAGTCCTGGAAGTCCTAGCCACAGCAGTCAGGCAAGAGAAAGAAAGAAAAGGGATCCAAATTGGAAAAGAAGAGGTAAAAGTGTCATTATATGCTGATGACATGTTACTATATATAGAAAACCCTAAAAGGTCCACACAAAAGTTACTAGAGCTGATTGAAGAATTCAGCAAGGTAGCACGTTACAAAATTAACATTCAAAAATCAGTTGCATTTCTTTACACTAACGATAAATCAACAGAAAAAGAAAGTTAAGAAACAATCCCCTTTAAAATAGCACCCAAAGTAATAAAATATCTGGGAATAAATCTAACCAAGGAGGTCAAAGAATTATACACAGAAAACTATAAACCATTGATGAAGGAAATTAAAGAAGACTTTAAAAATGGAAAGATATTCCATGCTCTTGGATTGGAAGAATCAATATTGTTAAAATGGTCACACTGCCCAAGGCAATCTACAGATTTAATGCAATCCCTATCCAATTACCCAGGACATATTTCACAGAACTAGAACAAATCATAATCAAATTTATATGGAACCATCAAAGACCTAGAATTGCTAAAGCATTACTGAAGAGAAAGAAGGAGGCTGGAGGAATAACTCTCCCAGACTTCAGACAATACTATAGAGCTACAGTCATCAAGACAGCATGGTATTGGTACCAAAACAGACATATAGACCAATGGAACAGAATAGAGAGCCCAGAAATGAACCCACAAACTTTTGGTCAACTCATCTTTGACAAAGGAGGCAAGAATATACAACGGAATAAAGACAGTCTCTTCAGCAAATGGTGTTGGGAAAACTGGACAGCAGCATGTAAAACAATGAAGCTAGAACACACCCTTACACCATATACAAAAATCAACTCAAAGTGGATTAAAGACTTAAACATAAGACAAGATACAATAAACCTCCTAGAGGAAAACATAGGCAAAACATTATCTGACATACCTTTCAAAAATTTTCTCCTAGAAGAAATAAAAGCAAGAATAAACAAATGGGACCTAATGAAACTTACAAGCTTCTGCACAGCAAAGGAAACCAGAAGTAAAACAAGAAGAAAACCTACGGAATGGGAGAAAATTTTTGCAAATGAAACCGACAAAGGCTTGATCTCCAGAATATATAAGCAGCTGATATGACTCAATAAGAAAAAAATAAACAACCCAATCCAAAAATGGGCAGAAGACCTAAACAAGCAATTCTCCAAGGAAGACATACAAATGATCAAAAAGCACATGAAAAAATGCTCAATATAACTAATTATCAGAGAAATGCAAGTCAAAACTACAATGAGGTATCACCCCACACCAGTCAGAATGGCCGTCATTCAAAAATCCACAAATGACAAATGCTGGAGAGGCTGTGGAGAAAGGGGAACCCTCCTACACTGCTGGTGGGAATGCAGTTTGGTGCAGCCACTATGGAAAACAGTGTGGAGATTCCTCAAAAGACTAGGAATAGACTTACCCTATGACCCAGGAATCCCACTCCTGGGCTTGTATCCAGAAGGAAATCTACTTCAGGATGACACCTGCACCCCAATGTTCATAGCAGCACTATTCACAATAGCCAAGACATGGAAACAGCCTAAATGTCCATCAACAGATGACTGGATAAAGAAGAAGTGGTATATTTATACAATGGAATACTATTCAGCCATAAAAACCGACAACATAATGCCATTTGCAGCAACATGGATGCTCCTGGAGAATGTCATTCTAAGTGAAGTAAGCCAGAAAGAGAAAGAAAAATACCATATGAGATCGCTCATATGTGGAATCTAAAAAACAAAAGCAAAAACAAACAAACAAAAACAAAGCATAAATACAGGAGAGAAATAGACTCACAGACAGAGAATACAGACTTGCGGTTACCAGGGGGATGGAGGGTGGGAAGGGATAGACTGGGATTTCAAAATTGTAGAATAGATAAACAAGATTACACTATATAGCACAGGGAAATATACACAAAATGTTATGATAACTCACAGAGAAAAAAATGTGACAATGAGTGTGTATATGTCCATGAATGACTGAAAAATTGTGCTGAACACTGGAAATTTGACACAACATTGTAAAATGATTATAAATCAATAAAAAATGTTAAAAAAATCATTTCACATATAATGTAAGAACATTACAACAATATACATTCAATTACTCACCCGTGTCCTTTGTACCGTTGTCATACATTTTATTTCCACAGAAGTTATAAACCCCACACTATGTTGTTAATGTTTTTGCTTTCAACAGCAGTTTGCTATAATTGAAAGAAATATTAAAATGAGAAAAATTTGTATTTGCCTACATATTTTCCATTTCTAGGACTCTTCATTCCTTTGTGTAGATCCAGGTTTCTATCTGGAATAATCCTTCCTTGAGAACTGTCTTTTATATTTCTTGTAGTGTGGGTTTTCTGCTGGTAACAGCTCAGCCTATATATGCCTAAAAAAATCTTTATTTGCTTTCTTTTTTATTGAGGCAAAATTGACGTAACATAAACCATTTTAAAGCAAACAATTCAGCAGCATTTGGTACATTCACATGTGAAAGGATTGCCAAGGACTGAGATGAGGAGATCAGCTAGAGAAATTAGCCTTGGGTAGAAGGGCAGAGACCTCTTCTACTGAGGCAGGAAATAAGCAAGGATGTTTGCTGCTGTGGGTAAGTCTGAAGGTGTGATATATGGGACAAGGAACTGACAAAACTCTTGCCTGATTATTAGAAAGGAGAGAGAATATCACAGAGGGCCAGGTAGCCCATGAGGGGGACTTTGGCTTTGACTCTGAATGAGATGGGAGGTACTGAAAGGTTCAGAGCAAGCAAGAGAAAGGGGGACCTGATCCTGATCTTATCACTGATACTGATCTTATCACTGATCCTGAGTTAGGATTCTGCTCGGTTGGTGATGGTGAAATAATGGGGCCATTTCAGATAATTACAAGGTCCAGGGCCACTTATTCAGGCAGAAGTTTCTGATAGATTGACTTTGATATCCTTATAGGATGTGCATGCACTGTGATTTCAAGGTCTGTGCAACTCTTCCTGGTGTGGGCGCTGATGGGGTTACCACTTCCATTCTCCTGGCCTCTGCCTTACCACTGGCCTCCTGAGCCCAACTTCATTCCTCCGATCCTGAGTGTTATCCCTTCAAGCCTGAAACCTGTCTTCTTGGTCTCCGGATGTTTCCTCACCTCTGCTTCCCTTTTCTAAGTTGAAGCTCCAAACATAAACCCTTCTATGACTCTGAGTTGGGCTCTACAGGTTTGAGTTTCTGTGCATGGTTTCATGCTGCTGGCGAATGGGACCCTAGTGTCCCAGTTTCTTCTGGAAGGCTTAACCGACATAGAGGAGTTGAGGCCTTTGCTCTTTGCCATCTTTCTGTGGTCTGCATAGTGGCTGTGTCTGGGAACCTGGGCATTGTCAGCCTTATTGTAATGGACTTCTGACTCCACACTCCCATGTACTTCTTCTTAGCCAACCTCTCACTGCTGGATGCCACCTATATCTCCAACACAGTGCTTCAGATTCTAGTGCATTTGCTGGCACCAGTGCGGGTCATGCCCTACCATGCTTGTCTCACACAGATATTCTTTTGTCACTTCCTGGCACCCTAGGAGTGCTTCCTGCTCACGTCCATGGCCTATGACCACTATGCAGCCATCAGCCAGCCACTGCACTACCTAGTCCTCATCGGCCAGTGGACCAGGACAGGAGTGGCTTCAATCTCCTGCCTGTTTGCTTTGGCCAATGCACTCACCCACACTGTCCTCACAGCTCTACTCAAGTTCTGTGGGCCTCGCCTTATCACCCACTTCTGTGATCTCCATCCACTGCTCAAACTCTCTTGCTCCAGCATGGGCCAACGAACTTGCACTGTTCTTCTTCAGTTTCCCGGCGGCTCTTGCACCCTGTGCTCTGGTTGTGATCTCCTATATACATGTTCCGGCTGCTGTCCTCAGGATTCACTCTGCTAAGGGCCGAAGAAAAGCCTTTTCCACCTGTGGCGCTTATATCACTATGGTCTATATTTTCTACATCACTTTAGTCCTGTGCTACATCCTTCCCAGCTCTGCATACTCTAGCTTGAGAGACCAGGTTCTCTCTGTGCTGTACATGGTCCTCACTCCCATGCTCAATCCTGTCATCTATAGCATGCGAAACAAGGCGGTGAAGAGGGCTTTGTTCAAGGTCCTTGGGAAAGAAAGTACCTCCTAGGCACTAGTCATATCAAATCAAGGCCACACTCCTTCTCCAAGGTGAGGCCAGCACATACCTGATGCTTTGGGAGTGAATCTAATCTCATAGGCGTTTGAAATTTAGTGTTGATGATCCATTTGATGAATCCTATTTTGTGTGCCAGGTTTTCCGCCAGTCCGGCAAAGATCAAATATCTCTGTTGCATTTTTAACTCTAAAACATTGTTTTTTATATTTAACTCTAAAACATTGTTTTTTATATTTAACTCTAAAACATTGTTTTTTATATTTATGGAAGTAAAAGATGGTTATTGGATAAGTTGTGCAGTTACAGAAACTTATAAAATGACCCCCAGAAATACCCTTCACAATCTCACCACTGAGAGAGAACCACTGTGAACACTTTCATGGTTTCCTTCAGGTTTCTTTTTGAACTACAAATGTATGTGCATGTATATTTAAAGCAGGAAAACAAAACTGGAATCACTGTGTATTTATAGTTCTGGATGCTTAGAGATTTAAAATTTTTTTTCACCTATAATATATACCCAGTATAAAATCATTTATGCTTTACACAAAATATGTTATCAGAAAGTAAAAATTTCTCATAATCTCAATCTCCACACTAATTACTATGAACGGTTTTATGTGTATTCTTCTAGATTTTTTCCTAGGATATATTAACTAGCATTTACAATATTTTGTAACAGAAGTAGGCTCATACCATGCACTAAACTGGCTGTTTATAATTCCTATTCCATGAACTCCACACTCCTGTCATTTGTACAACTCTCTGCTGGGTTGTTTGTCTGTTCTGTATTGGTTTCTAAGAGTTATTTTTGCATTTTAAAGATATTTGCTTTAGTTTACTATTTGGATTGCTAATTTTTTCCTAACTTGTTTATCCTTTCATCTTATTTACAATGTTTCCTTGCATAACAGAGTTTAATACTTTTGTGTAATTAGACATTAGGTTTTTTAATTTTGGCTTCTGCTTTTTGTATCCTGCTTTATTTACTCTCTGACTTATAAGTAATTATCCCAACTGAGTCCCAATTTGATGATTTCGTGGTGTTTTGTGCCATAAATATGTTCAACATTTCTTATATTCAGACATCGATTCATTTTTATTCATTCATGGCTTCTGGATTTTGTATTATGCATAAATTTCTTCATCACTTTTTCTCTTTTTATTTTTATGGTTTCATATTTTCTATTTAATTGTATGCTTTCATTTTTTACCATTTAAAGTTTAATTCTTTTGGAAATTCATTTTTCTGTAAAAAGTAAGGTCTAAATTAGATTTCTTTTTCTCCTGAGTTGTGTGATCCAAGTAATTTCACCATTGTTCTAATTTCGGTTTCACTCTGGCTTGTGACTCTTAATTTTACATGTTTTCTCCAGTCACATCTCTGGCCTGGTCTCGTAGACACAACTGCTGGTGTCCTGGATGATTAACCCTACCTTCTCGTGAGGATATGGAACTTGATTTTTATTTTGAATGTCAATTTTGCAGCCACATATCTTAGTCTTTCTCCACATATCCTTCACTCTACTACATGGCAGAGTAAGTAGTGTTCCCTCATTCCCTACCTGGGTAACATGCTATCATTACAGAGACCTGGATAAATACGTCATGGGGGAACACATTGTTCCTGCAAAATTATGAACTCAATAACCTGAAAACTCTCTCATCACTAAAACTAGGACTCTGTATATTTACACATGTGCATATGAAATCTTTGAAACAAAATATTCATAACAGCATTTTTTATAATAATTAAAAAATAGAAAAACTCAAATATTCAAGTATCCCCAACTCAACAGTCTTCTAGCCCACTGGTGCCCTAACTTTCTCTCTCTCATCCCTTTCTTGTCCTCATGTTTCTCCCTGCACCCGTGGGAAGGCAACCTAAGCTGAACCAATCAAATCTCTCTGTCTACATGTCTTTCTGATCCTGTCTCTTCTCCAACCCCCAATCCCAACTTTCTGTACTGTATCCTTCAGGTCACTTCTTCAGAGAGGCTATCCCAGATCACTCAACCCAAATTAGCTGGAAGGATAAATTACAAGAACAAACAAAGTTGGGGGTTAAAATTTTTAAAGATGACATTTCAATTTAGTGGAGAAATATGAATTATTCAATAAATGATGTTGTGACACCTGACTAACCTTTGGGGACAAAACAAAATCAATGTCATTTTTTGCACCAAAATAAATTCCTAGTGGATTAACATTAAAGTACTAGAAGATGTTGTGAGTGTCAAATTTTATAGTTTTACAGTGGGTAAGGCTTTCTATTGGACATAAATGACAGAAATCATAGTGAAAAGATCTATCAGTTAAACACATTAAAAAAATTTTAAATCTCCATATAGAAAAGAAATATGAACAGTTAAAATGAAGCAATGAGGAAGGAAAGTATTTTCAAATTATAGCAAAGATTTGATATCTTCAACATACAAAGAGCACTCACCAATCAATAAGTAAAATATGACTATTACAATTAAAAAATAGAAAAAGGATATTAATGGACTGTTCTCAGAAGAGGGGTTACCACTGGCCAAGTGTCATATGAAATGTTGTTAAGCCACTAGTGAAACAATATTGAGATACGATTTTGGTTACTATATGGGCAAGGATTTAAAAGATTGAGAATGTTCTTTTGGGGGTGTATTATGGGCTGAATTATATCCCCTACATTCATATGTTAAATCATATTCTCTAATGTGATAGTATTTGGAGACAGAGACTTTAAGGAGTTAATTAAGGTTAAATGAGGTAATAAGGATGGGTACCAAATCAAATAGGACTGGTGTCCTTATAAGAAGAGGAACAGACATCAAAGAGCTCTCTCCTTCTCTCTTTACACACACGCACACACACACACAGAGGAGAGGTCATAGGAGGACACAGCAAGAAAGTGGCTGTCTGTAACTCAAAGAGGAGGCCTCAACCAGAAACCAACCTGCTGGCGCCTTGATCTTGGACTTCAAGTCTCCAGAACTGTGAGAAAGTAAATTTGTGTTATATAAGCCACCTAGTCTGGTGTTTTATTATGTCAGCCTAAGCTGATAAATACAGGGTAGGAAGTAAGAAAATGGGCACTTTCTTACACAATTTGATGGAGTTAAACTGATGCAAACTTTTTAGAGGACAATTTGTAACATGTTTCAAACACTTTAAAAAGAGCTTACTCTTTGACCCAACAACCCATTCCTTCTAAAATCCTGTTGTACATAATACATTACACAAAAACAAATTTACCAGGATATTCATTTTGGCATTATTTATAAGACTGAAAAATTATGAACAGCCTGAAGGTCTATATGTAAGAGATTGGTTAAAATAACTATGGTATATATATTCTGTGTAATGTTATATAGCTAGTAAAAATAATGTGGAAGGCATAGGTTTCTCCACATCCACTATACGGCCCACTTCTGGGTCAGTTTGGGGAACTCTGTCTGGAAAGGGATGGTCTTTCTCCTTGTTCCTTTCCTCTAGCTGCCCCTTGCAGTCCCTCCCCTCCTTTGACTTATTTGCCTTCTTTTCTACCATAATATGGGTTGATCAACAAGAAGCCAATCCTTTAGTAACAAAATAGGCTTATTTCTCCCTTGAAGTAATGAAGGAGGGCCAAGTTCTTAGATTACAATAATAGGTTAAATAATAAATAAAACTATGTTTCCTTAATTCAATAATAGTTGAGACTTCTATTTCAAGTAAAAAAATGGAACAAAAACCATCAAAAATATCCACTTTGGCTTAAGGCAAAGGGAGAATTTCTGAGTCTGTGTAACTGAAAGTTCCAGAGGTAGTTCTGTCTTCGCATGGCTGGATCCAGGATTTGGTTCTCTGAAATTTGCTTTCTTCTTGCTCCAGCTTTCCCTCTGCCCATTACCAGTCTGCTCCCCTGCAGCCCCCAAAGTGTCACTGGTTGGATGGATCTCCATGGCTGGAGAAAAGTAGTGCTACAATTGGCCAGGCCTGAGCCACATGTCCACTCCTGGAATCAGAAGTGAAGTCAATTCCATCAGAAGCATAACTGCTGAGGGGAAAGGAAGGGGGTGTGTCTAGGGGGTACTAAGGATACTGGTACCAGGAGAAAGGGACTAGATGCTGGATGACAAAACCAACAGATGTCTTCTGCAGGGCTGCAGACGTTTCATCAAATTCAAAATCAATTTCCAATGTTTTAAAGGAACAAGACTAGGAAGGATTATTCCTTAATCTAATAGAGCAGACCATTATTTTCCCAAAATAAAAGTATTTGTTTCAAAAGTAATATAC
>NW_027328911.1:0-117071 GCF_048564905.1 Vicugna pacos | reverse complement strand
TGTTTCTCCTGCAACCCGTTCCCTTTGTGCTGGATGAACGAACGTCTCTCCACATGCTCAGTTCTGAGAGATAAGTGTGTGTGAAAGCCGTCCTTCACCTAGCTTGAAGGGAACACCAAGTTTCTTTTCAGTTGCAAACTCCACTCCATACATATCTATGGGGAGGTTCAAGCTCCAGGCCGGTTTTACAGTGCAAACGGCAGGCACTTCAAACCGGCACTAGGAAACAGACTGAGAACCCAGAGTAAGTGTTTCTCCTGCAACCCGTTCCCTTTGTGCTGGATGAACGAACGTCTCTCCACATGCTCAGTTCTGAGAGATAAGTGTGTGTGAAAGCCGTCCTTCACCTAGCTTGAAGGGAACACAAAGTTTCTTTTCAGTTGCAAAGTCCACTCCATACATATCTATGGGGAGGTTCAAGCTCCAGGCCGGTTTTACAGTGCAAACGGCAGGCACTTCAAACCGGCACTAGGAAACAGACTGAGAACCCAGAGTAAGTGTTTCTCCTGCAACCCGTTCCCTTTGTGCTGGATGAACGAACGTCTCTCCACATGCTCAGTTCTGAGAGATAAGTGTGTGTGAAAGCCGTCCTTCACCTAGCTTGAAGGGAACACCAAGTTTCTTTTCAGTTGCAAACTCCACTCCATACATATCTATGGGGAGGTTCAAGCTCCAGGCCGGTTTTACAGTGAAAACGGCAGGCACTTCAAACCGGCACTAGGAAACAGACTGAGAACCCAGAGTAAGTGTTTCTCCTGCAACCCGTTCCCTTTGTGCTGGATGAACGAACGTCTCTCCACATGCTCAGTTCTGAGAGATAAGTGTGTGTGAAAGCCGTCCTTCACCTAGCTTGAAGGGAACACAAAGTTTCTTTTCAGTTGCAAACTCCACTCCATACATATCTATGGGGAGGTTCAAGCTCCAGGCCGGTTTTACAGTGCAAACGGCAGGCACTTCAAACCGGCACTAGGAAACAGACTGAGAAACCCGAGTAAGTGTTTCTCCTGCAACCCGTTCCCTTTGTGCTGGATGAACGAACGTCTCTCCACATGCTCAGTTCTGAGAGATAAGTGTGTGTGAAAGCCGTCCTTCACCTAGCTTGAAGGGAACACCAAGTTTCTTTTCAGTTGCAAACTCCACTCCATACATATCTATGGGGAGGTTCAAGCTCCAGGCCGGTTTTACAGTGCAAACGGCAGGCACTTCAAACCGGCACTAGGAAACAGACTGAGAACCCAGAGTAAGTGTTTCTCCTGCAACCCGTTCCCTTTGTGCTGGATGAACGAACGTCTCTCCACATGCTCAGTTCTGAGAGATAAGTGTGTGTGAAAGCCGTCCTTCACCTAGCTTGAAGGGAACACAAAGTTTCTTTTCAGTTGCAAACTCCACTCCATACATATCTATGGGGAGGTTCAAGCTCCAGGCCGGTTTTACAGTGCAAACGGCAGGCACTTCAAACCGGCACTAGGAAACAGACTGAGAAACCCGAGTAAGTGTTTCTCCTGCAACCCGTTCCCTTTGTGCTGGATGAACGAACGTCTCTCCACATGCTCAGTTCTGAGAGATAAGTGTGTGTGAAAGCCGTCCTTCACCTAGCTTGAAGGGAACACAAAGTTTCTTTTCAGTTGCAAACTCCACTCCATACATATCTATGGGGAGGTTCAAGCTCCAGGCCGGTTTTACAGTGCAAACGGCAGGCACTTCAAACCGGCACTAGGAAACAGACTGAGAACCCAGAGTAAGTGTTTCTCCTGCAACCCGTTCCCTTTGTGCTGGATGAACGAACGTCTCTCCACATGCTCAGTTCTGAGAGATAAGTGTGTGTGAAAGCCGTCCTTCACCTAGCTTGAAGGGAACACAAAGTTTCTTTTCAGTTGCAAACTCCACTCCATACATATCTATGGGGAGGTTCAAGCTCCAGGCCGGTTTTACAGTGCAAACGGCAGGCACTTCAAACCGGCACTAGGAAACAGACTGAGAACCCAGAGTAAGTGTTTCTCCTGCAACCCGTTCCCTTTGTGCTGGATGAACGAACGTCTCTCCACATGCTCAGTTCTGAGAGATAAGTGTGTGTGAAAGCCGTCCTTCACCTAGCTTGAAGGGAACACCAAGTTTCTTTTCAGTTGCAAACTCCACTCCATACATATCTATGGGGAGGTTCAAGCTCCAGGCCGGTTTTACAGTGCAAACGGCAGGCACTTCAAACCGGCACTAGGAAACAGACTGAGAACCCAGAGTAAGTGTTTCTCCTGCAACCCGTTCCCTTTGTGCTGGATGAACGAACGTCTCTCCACATGCTCAGTTCTGAGAGATAAGTGTGTGTGAAAGCCGTCCTTCACCTAGCTTGAAGGGAACACAAAGTTTCTTTTCAGTTGCAAACTCCACTCCATACATATCTATGGGGAGGTTCAAGCTCCAGGCCGGTTTTACAGTGCAAACGGCAGGCACTTCAAACCGGCACTAGGAAACAGACTGAGAAACCCGAGTAAGTGTTTCTCCTGCAACCCGTTCCCTCTGTGCTGGATGAACGAACGTCTCTCCACATGCTCAGTTCTGAGAGATAAGTGTGTGTGAAAGCCGTCCTTCACCTAGCTTGAAGGGAACACAAAGTTTCTTTTCAGTTGCAAACTCCACTCCATACATATCTATGGGGAGGTTCAAGCTCCAGGCCGGTTTTACAGTGCAAACGGCAGGCACTTCAAACCGGCACTAGGAAACAGACTGAGAACCCAGAGTAAGTGTTTCTCCTGCAACCCGTTCCCTTTGTGCTGGATGAACGAACGTCTCTCCACATGCTCAGTTCTGAGAGATAAGTGTGTGTGAAAGCCGTCCTTCACCTAGCTTGAAGGGAACACAAAGTTTCTTTTCAGTTGCAAACTCCACTCCATACATATCTATGGGGAGGTTCAAGCTCCAGGCCGGTTTTACAGTGCAAACGGCAGGCACTTCAAACCGGCACTAGGAAACAGACTGAGAAACCCGAGTAAGTGTTTCTCCTGCAACCCGTTCCCTTTGTGCTGGATGAACGAACGTCTCTCCACATGCTCAGTTCTGAGAGATAAGTGTGTGTGAAAGCCGTCCTTCACCTAGCTTGAAGGGAACACCAAGTTTCTTTTCAGTTGCAAACTCCACTCCATACATATCTATGGGGAGGTTCAAGCTCCAGGCCGGTTTTACAGTGCAAACGGCAGGCACTTCAAACCGGCACTAGGAAACAGACTGAGAACCCAGAGTAAGTGTTTCTCCTGCAACCCGTTCCCTTTGTGCTGGATGAACGAACGTCTCTCCACATGCTCAGTTCTGAGAGATAAGTGTGTGTGAAAGCCGTCCTTCACCTAGCTTGAAGGGAACACCAAGTTTCTTTTCAGTTGCAAACTCCACTCCATACATATCTATGGGGAGGTTCAAGCTCCAGGCCGGTTTTACAGTGCAAACGGCAGGCACTTCAAACCGGCACTAGGAAACAGACTGAGAACCCAGAGTAAGTGTTTCTCCTGCAACCCGTTCCCTTTGTGCTGGATGAACGAACGTCTCTCCACATGCTCAGTTCTGAGAGATAAGTGTGTGTGAAAGCCGTCCTTCACCTAGCTTGAAGGGAACACCAAGTTTCTTTTCAGTTGCAAACTCCACTCCATACATATCTATGGGGAGGTTCAAGCTCCAGGCCGGTTTTACAGTGCAAACGGCAGGCACTTCAAACCGGCACTAGGAAACAGACTGAGAACCCAGAGTAAGTGTTTCTCCTGCAACCCGTTCCCTTTGTGCTGGATGAACGAACGTCTCTCCACATGCTCAGTTCTGAGAGATAAGTGTGTGTGAAAGCCGTCCTTCACCTAGCTTGAAGGGAACACAAAGTTTCTTTTCAGTTGCAAAGTCCACTCCATACATATCTATGGGGAGGTTCAAGCTCCAGGCCGGTTTTACAGTGCAAACGGCAGGCACTTCAAACCGGCACTAGGAAACAGACTGAGAACCCAGAGTAAGTGTTTCTCCTGCAACCCGTTCCCTTTGTGCTGGATGAACGAACGTCTCTCCACATGCTCAGTTCTGAGAGATAAGTGTGTGTGAAAGCCGTCCTTCACCTAGCTTGAAGGGAACACCAAGTTTCTTTTCAGTTGCAAACTCCACTCCATACATATCTATGGGGAGGTTCAAGCTCCAGGCCGGTTTTACAGTGAAAACGGCAGGCACTTCAAACCGGCACTAGGAAACAGACTGAGAACCCAGAGTAAGTGTTTCTCCTGCAACCCGTTCCCTTTGTGCTGGATGAACGAACGTCTCTCCACATGCTCAGTTCTGAGAGATAAGTGTGTGTGAAAGCCGTCCTTCACCTAGCTTGAAGGGAACACAAAGTTTCTTTTCAGTTGCAAACTCCACTCCATACATATCTATGGGGAGGTTCAAGCTCCAGGCCGGTTTTACAGTGCAAACGGCAGGCACTTCAAACCGGCACTAGGAAACAGACTGAGAAACCCGAGTAAGTGTTTCTCCTGCAACCCGTTCCCTTTGTGCTGGATGAACGAACGTCTCTCCACATGCTCAGTTCTGAGAGATAAGTGTGTGTGAAAGCCGTCCTTCACCTAGCTTGAAGGGAACACCAAGTTTCTTTTCAGTTGCAAACTCCACTCCATACATATCTATGGGGAGGTTCAAGCTCCAGGCCGGTTTTACAGTGCAAACGGCAGGCACTTCAAACCGGCACTAGGAAACAGACTGAGAACCCAGAGTAAGTGTTTCTCCTGCAACCCGTTCCCTTTGTGCTGGATGAACGAACGTCTCTCCACATGCTCAGTTCTGAGAGATAAGTGTGTGTGAAAGCCGTCCTTCACCTAGCTTGAAGGGAACACAAAGTTTCTTTTCAGTTGCAAACTCCACTCCATACATATCTATGGGGAGGTTCAAGCTCCAGGCCGGTTTTACAGTGCAAACGGCAGGCACTTCAAACCGGCACTAGGAAACAGACTGAGAAACCCGAGTAAGTGTTTCTCCTGCAACCCGTTCCCTTTGTGCTGGATGAACGAACGTCTCTCCACATGCTCAGTTCTGAGAGATAAGTGTGTGTGAAAGCCGTCCTTCACCTAGCTTGAAGGGAACACAAAGTTTCTTTTCAGTTGCAAACTCCACTCCATACATATCTATGGGGAGGTTCAAGCTCCAGGCCGGTTTTACAGTGCAAACGGCAGGCACTTCAAACCGGCACTAGGAAACAGACTGAGAACCCAGAGTAAGTGTTTCTCCTGCAACCCGTTCCCTTTGTGCTGGATGAACGAACGTCTCTCCACATGCTCAGTTCTGAGAGATAAGTGTGTGTGAAAGCCGTCCTTCACCTAGCTTGAAGGGAACACAAAGTTTCTTTTCAGTTGCAAACTCCACTCCATACATATCTATGGGGAGGTTCAAGCTCCAGGCCGGTTTTACAGTGCAAACGGCAGGCACTTCAAACCGGCACTAGGAAACAGACTGAGAACCCAGAGTAAGTGTTTCTCCTGCAACCCGTTCCCTTTGTGCTGGATGAACGAACGTCTCTCCACATGCTCAGTTCTGAGAGATAAGTGTGTGTGAAAGCCGTCCTTCACCTAGCTTGAAGGGAACACAAAGTTTCTTTTCAGTTGCAAACTCCACTCCATACATATCTATGGGGAGGTTCAAGCTCCAGGCCGGTTTTACAGTGCAAACGGCAGGCACTTCAAACCGGCACTAGGAAACAGACTGAGAACCCAGAGTAAGTGTTTCTCCTGCAACCCGTTCCCTTTGTGCTGGATGAACGAACGTCTCTCCACATGCTCAGTTCTGAGAGATAAGTGTGTGTGAAAGCCGTCCTTCACCTAGCTTGAAGGGAACACAAAGTTTCTTTTCAGTTGCAAACTCCACTCCATACATATCTATGGGGAGGTTCAAGCTCCAGGCCGGTTTTACAGTGCAAACGGCAGGCACTTCAAACCGGCACTAGGAAACAGACTGAGAAACCCGAGTAAGTGTTTCTCCTGCAACCCGTTCCCTCTGTGCTGGATGAACGAACGTCTCTCCACATGCTCAGTTCTGAGAGATAAGTGTGTGTGAAAGCCGTCCTTCACCTAGCTTGAAGGGAACACAAAGTTTCTTTTCAGTTGCAAACTCCACTCCATACATATCTATGGGGAGGTTCAAGCTCCAGGCCGGTTTTACAGTGCAAACGGCAGGCACTTCAAACCGGCACTAGGAAACAGACTGAGAACCCAGAGTAAGTGTTTCTCCTGCAACCCGTTCCCTTTGTGCTGGATGAACGAACGTCTCTCCACATGCTCAGTTCTGAGAGATAAGTGTGTGTGAAAGCCGTCCTTCACCTAGCTTGAAGGGAACACAAAGTTTCTTTTCAGTTGCAAACTCCACTCCATACATATCTATGGGGAGGTTCAAGCTCCAGGCCGGTTTTACAGTGCAAACGGCAGGCACTTCAAACCGGCACTAGGAAACAGACTGAGAAACCCGAGTAAGTGTTTCTCCTGCAACCCGTTCCCTTTGTGCTGGATGAACGAACGTCTCTCCACATGCTCAGTTCTGAGAGATAAGTGTGTGTGAAAGCCGTCCTTCACCTAGCTTGAAGGGAACACAAAGTTTCTTTTCAGTTGCAAACTCCACTCCATACATATCTATGGGGAGGTTCAAGCTCCAGGGCGGTTTTACAGTGCAAACGGCAGGCACTTCAAACCGGCACTAGGAAACAGACGGAGAACCCAGAGTAAGTGTTTCTCCTGCAACCCGTTCCCTTTGTGCTGGATGAACGAACGTCTCTCCACATGCTCAGTTCTGAGAGATAAGTGTGTGTGAAAGCCGTCCTTCACCTAGCTTGAAGGGAACACAAAGTTTCTTTTCAGTTGCAAACTCCACTCCATACATATCTATGGGGAGGTTCAAGCTCCAGGCCGGTTTTACAGTGCAAACAGCAGGCACTTCAAACCGGCACTAGGAAACAGACTGAGAAACCCGAGTAAGTGTTTCTCCTGCAACCCGTTCCCTTTGTGCTGGATGAACGAACGTCTCTCCACATGCTCAGTTCTGAGAGATAAGTGTGTGTGAAAGCCGTCCTTCACCTAGCTTGAAGGGAACACAAAGTTTCTTTTCAGTTGCAAACTCCACTCCATACATATCTATGGGGAGGTTCAAGCTCCAGGCCGGTTTTACAGTGCAAACGGCAGGCACTTCAAACCGGCACTAGGAAACAGACTGAGAACCCAGAGTAAGTGTTTCTCCTGCAACCCGTTCCCTTTGTGCTGGATGAACGAACGTCTCTCCACATGCTCAGTTCTGAGAGATAAGTGTGTGTGAAAGCCGTCCTTCACCTAGCTTGAAGGGAACACAAAGTTTCTTTTCAGTTGCAAACTCCACTCCATACATATCTATGGGGAGGTTCAAGCTCCAGGCCGGTTTTACAGTGCAAACGGCAGGCACTTCAAACCGGCACTAGGAAACAGACTGAGAACCCAGAGTAAGTGTTTCTCCTGCAACCCGTTCCCTTTGTGCTGGATGAACGAACGTCTCTCCACATGCTCAGTTCTGAGAGATAAGTGTGTGTGAAAGCCGTCCTTCACCTAGCTTGAAGGGAACACCAAGTTTCTTTTCAGTTGCAAACTCCACTCCATACATATCTATGGGGAGGTTCAAGCTCCAGGCCGGTTTTACAGTGCAAACGGCAGGCACTTCAAACCGGCACTAGGAAACAGACTGAGAACCCAGAGTAAGTGTTTCTCCTGCAACCCGTTCCCTTTGTGCTGGATGAACGAACGTCTCTCCACATGCTCAGTTCTGAGAGATAAGTGTGTGTGAAAGCCGTCCTTCACCTAGCTTGAAGGGAACACCAAGTTTCTTTTCAGTTGCAAACTCCACTCCATACATATCTATGGGGAGGTTCAAGCTCCAGGCCGGTTTTACAGTGCAAACGGCAGGCACTTCAAACCGGCACTAGGAAACAGACTGAGAAACCCGAGTAAGTGTTTCTCCTGCAACCCGTTCCCTTTGTGCTGGATGAACGAACGTCTCTCCACATGCTCAGTTCTGAGAGATAAGTGTGTGTGAAAGCCGTCCTTCACCTAGCTTGAAGGGAACACCAAGTTTCTTTTCAGTTGCAAACTCCACTCCATACATATCTATGGGGAGGTTCAAGCTCCAGGCCGGTTTTACAGTGCAAACGGCAGGCACTTCAAACCGGCACTAGGAAACAGACTGAGAACCCAGAGTAAGTGTTTCTCCTGCAACCCGTTCCCTTTGTGCTGGATGAACGAACGTCTCTCCACATGCTCAGTTCTGAGAGATAAGTGTGTGTGAAAGCCGTCCTTCACCTAGCTTGAAGGGAACACAAAGTTTCTTTTCAGTTGCAAACTCCACTCCATACATATCTATGGGGAGGTTCAAGCTCCAGGCCGGTTTTACAGTGCAAACGGCAGGCACTTCAAACCGGCACTAGGAAACAGACTGAGAACCCAGAGTAAGTGTTTCTCCTGCAACCCGTTCCCTTTGTGCTGGATGAACGAACGTCTCTCCACATGCTCAGTTCTGAGAGATAAGTGTGTGTGAAAGCCGTCCTTCACCTAGCTTGAAGGGAACACAAAGTTTCTTTTCAGTTGCAAACTCCACTCCATACATATCTATGGGGAGGTTCAAGCTCCAGGCCGGTTTTACAGTGCAAACGGCAGGCACTTCAAACCGGCACTAGGAAACAGACTGAGAACCCAGAGTAAGTGTTTCTCCTGCAACCCGTTCCCTTTGTGCTGGATGAACGAACGTCTCTCCACATGCTCAGTTCTGAGAGATAAGTGTGTGTGAAAGCCGTCCTTCACCTAGCTTGAAGGGAACACAAAGTTTCTTTTCAGTTGCAAACTCCACTCCATACATATCTATGGGGAGGTTCAAGCTCCAGGCCGGTTTTACAGTGCAAACGGCAGGCACTTCAAACCGGCACTAGGAAACAGACTGAGAACCCAGAGTAAGTGTTTCTCCTGCAACCCGTTCCCTTTGTGCTGGATGAACGAACGTCTCTCCACATGCTCAGTTCTGAGAGATAAGTGTGTGTGAAAGCCGTCCTTCACCTAGCTTGAAGGGAACACAAAGTTTCTTTTCAGTTGCAAACTCCACTCCATACATATCTATGGGGAGGTTCAAGCTCCAGGCCGGTTTTACAGTGCAAACGGCAGGCACTTCAAACCGGCACTAGGAAACAGACTGAGAAACCCGAGTAAGTGTTTCTCCTGCAACCCGTTCCCTTTGTGCTGGATGAACGAACGTCTCTCCACATGCTCAGTTCTGAGAGATAAGTGTGTGTGAAAGCCGTCCTTCACCTAGCTTGAAGGGAACACAAAGTTTCTTTTCAGTTGCAAACTCCACTCCATACATATCTATGGGGAGGTTCAAGCTCCAGGCCGGTTTTACAGTGCAAACGGCAGGCACTTCAAACCGGCACTAGGAAACAGACTGAGAACCCAGAGTAAGTGTTTCTCCTGCAACCCGTTCCCTTTGTGCTGGATGAACGAACGTCTCTCCACATGCTCAGTTCTGAGAGATAAGTGTGTGTGAAAGCCGTCCTTCACCTAGCTTGAAGGGAACACAAAGTTTCTTTTCAGTTGCAAACTCCACTCCATACATATCTATGGGGAGGTTCAAGCTCCAGGCCGGTTTTACAGTGCAAACGGCAGGCACTTCAAACCGGCACTAGGAAACAGACTGAGAAACCCGAGTAAGTGTTTCTCCTGCAACCCGTTCCCTTTGTGCTGGATGAACGAACGTCTCTCCACATGCTCAGTTCTGAGAGATAAGTGTGTGTGAAAGCCGTCCTTCACCTAGCTTGAAGGGAACACAAAGTTTCTTTTCAGTTGCAAACTCCACTCCATACATATCTATGGGGAGGTTCAAGCTCCAGGCCGGTTTTACAGTGCAAACGGCAGGCACTTCAAACCGGCACTAGGAAACAGACTGAGAACCCAGAGTAAGTGTTTCTCCTGCAACCCGTTCCCTTTGTGCTGGATGAACGAACGTCTCTCCACATGCTCAGTTCTGAGAGATAAGTGTGTGTGAAAGCCGTCCTTCACCTAGCTTGAAGGGAACACAAAGTTTCTTTTCAGTTGCAAACTCCACTCCATACATATCTATGGGGAGGTTCAAGCTCCAGGCCGGTTTTACAGTGCAAACGGCAGGCACTTCAAACCGGCACTAGGAAACAGACTGAGAAACCCGAGTAAGTGTTTCTCCTGCAACCCGTTCCCTTTGTGGTGGATGAACGAACGTCTCTCCACATGCTCAGTTCTGAGAGATAAGTGTGTGTGAAAGCCGTCCTTCACCTAGCTTGAAGGGAACACAAAGTTTCTTTTCAGTTGCAAACTCCACTCCATACATATCTATGGGGAGGTTCAAGCTCCAGGCCGGTTTTACAGTGCAAACGGCAGGCACTTCAAACCGGCACTAGGAAACAGACTGAGAACCCAGAGTAAGTGTTTCTCCTGCAACCCGTTCCCTTTGTGCTGGATGAACGAACGTCTCTCCACATGCTCAGTTCTGAGAGATAAGTGTGTGTGAAAGCCGTCCTTCACCTAGCTTGAAGGGAACACCAAGTTTCTTTTCAGTTGCAAACTCCACTCCATACATATCTATGGGGAGGTTCAAGCTCCAGGCCGGTTTTACAGTGCAAACGGCAGGCACTTCAAACCGGCACTAGGAAACAGACTGAGAACCCAGAGTAAGTGTTTCTCCTGCAACCCGTTCCCTTTGTGCTGGATGAACGAACGTCTCTCCACATGCTCAGTTCTGAGAGATAAGTGTGTGTGAAAGCCGTCCTTCACCTAGCTTGAAGGGAACACCAAGTTTCTTTTCAGTTGCAAACTCCACTCCATACATATCTATGGGGAGGTTCAAGCTCCAGGCCGGTTTTACAGTGCAAACGGCAGGCACTTCAAACCGGCACTAGGAAACAGACTGAGAACCCAGAGTAAGTGTTTCTCCTGCAACCCGTTCCCTTTGTGCTGGATGAACGAACGTCTCTCCACATGCTCAGTTCTGAGAGATAAGTGTGTGTGAAAGCCGTCCTTCACCTAGCTTGAAGGGAACACAAAGTTTCTTTTCAGTTGCAAACTCCACTCCATACATATCTATGGGGAGGTTCAAGCTCCAGGCCGGTTTTACAGTGCAAACGGCAGGCACTTCAAACCGGCACTAGGAAACAGACTGAGAACCCAGAGTAAGTGTTTCTCCTGCAACCCGTTCCCTTTGTGCTGGATGAACGAACGTCTCTCCACATGCTCAGTTCTGAGAGATAAGTGTGTGTGAAAGCCGTCCTTCACCTAGCTTGAAGGGAACACAAAGTTTCTTTTCAGTTGCAAACTCCACTCCATACATATCTATGGGGAGGTTCAAGCTCCAGGCCGGTTTTACAGTGCAAACGGCAGGCACTTCAAACCGGCACTAGGAAACAGACTGAGAACCCAGAGTAAGTGTTTCTCCTGCAACCCGTTCCCTTTGTGCTGGATGAACGAACGTCTCTCCACATGCTCAGTTCTGAGAGATAAGTGTGTGTGAAAGCCGTCCTTCACCTAGCTTGAAGGGAACACCAAGTTTCTTTTCAGTTGCAAACTCCACTCCATACATATCTATGGGGAGGTTCAAGCTCCAGGCCGGTTTTACAGTGCAAACGGCAGGCACTTCAAACCGGCACTAGGAAACAGACTGAGAACCCAGAGTAAGTGTTTCTCCTGCAACCCGTTCCCTTTGTGCTGGATGAACGAACGTCTCTCCACATGCTCAGTTCTGAGAGATAAGTGTGTGTGAAAGCCGTCCTTCACCTAGCTTGAAGGGAACACAAAGTTTCTTTTCAGTTGCAAACTCCACTCCATACATATCTATGGGGAGGTTCAAGCTCCAGGCCGGTTTTACAGTGCAAACGGCAGGCACTTCAAACCGGCACTAGGAAACAGACTGAGAACCCAGAGTAAGTGTTTCTCCTGCAACCCGTTCCCTTTGTGCTGGATGAACGAACGTCTCTCCACATGCTCAGTTCTGAGAGATAAGTGTGTGTGAAAGCCGTCCTTCACCTAGCTTGAAGGGAACACAAAGTTTCTTTTCAGTTGCAAACTCCACTCCATACATATCTATGGGGAGGTTCAAGCTCCAGGCCGGTTTTACAGTGCAAACGGCAGGCACTTCAAACCGGCACTAGGAAACAGACTGAGAACCCAGAGTAAGTGTTTCTCCTGCAACCCGTTCCCTTTGTGCTGGATGAACGAACGTCTCTCCACATGCTCAGTTCTGAGAGATAAGTGTGTGTGAAAGCCGTCCTTCACCTAGCTTGAAGGGAACACAAAGTTTCTTTTCAGTTGCAAACTCCACTCCATACATATCTATGGGGAGGTTCAAGCTCCAGGCCGGTTTTACAGTGCAAACGGCAGGCACTTCAAACCGGCACTAGGAAACAGACTGAGAACCCAGAGAAATTGTTTCTCCTGCAACCCGTTCCCTTTGTGCTGGATGAACGAACGTCTCTCCACATGCTCAGTTCTGAGAGATAAGTGTGTGTGAAAGCCGTCCTTCACCTAGCTTGAAGGGAACACAAAGTTTCTTTTCAGTTGCAAACTCCACTCCATACATATCTATGGGGAGGTTCAAGCTCCAGGCCGGTTTTACAGTGCAAACGGCAGGCACTTCAAACCGGCACTAGGAAACAGACTGAGAACCCAGAGTAAGTGTTTCTCCTGCAACCCGTTCCCTTTGTGCTGGATGAACGAACGTCTCTCCACATGCTCAGTTCTGAGAGATAAGTGTGTGTGAAAGCCGTCCTTCACCTAGCTTGAAGGGAACACAAAGTTTCTTTTCAGTTGCAAACTCCACTCCATACATATCTATGGGGAGGTTCAAGCTCCAGGCCGGTTTTACAGTGCAAACGGCAGGCACTTCAAACCGGCACTAGGAAACAGACTGAGAACCCAGAGTAAGTGTTTCTCCTGCAACCCGTTCCCTTTGTGCTGGATGAACGAACGTCTCTCCACATGCTCAGTTCTGAGAGATAAGTGTGTGTGAAAGCCGTCCTTCACCTAGCTTGAAGGGAACACCAAGTTTCTTTTCAGTTGCAAACTCCACTCCATACATATCTATGGGGAGGTTCAAGCTCCAGGCCGGTTTTACAGTGCAAACGGCAGGCACTTCAAACCGGCACTAGGAAACAGACTGAGAAAGCAGAGGAAGTGTTTCTCCTGCAACCCGTTCCCTTTGTGCTGGATGAACGAACGTCTCTCCACATGCTCAGTTCTGAGAGATAAGTGTGTGTGAAAGCCGTCCTTCACCTAGCTTGAAGGGAACACAAAGTTTCTTTTCAGTTGCAAACTCCACTCCATACATATCTATGGGGAGGTTCAAGCTCCAGGCCGGTTTTACAGTGCAAACGGCAGGCACTTCAAACCGGCACTAGGAAACAGACTGAGAACCCAGAGTAAGTGTTTCTCCTGCAACCCGTTCCCTTTGTGCTGGATGAACGAACGTCTCTCCACATGCTCAGTTCTGAGAGATAAGTGTGTGTGAAAGCCGTCCTTCACCTAGCTTGAAGGGAACACCAAGTTTCTTTTCAGTTGCAAACTCCACTCCATACATATCTATGGGGAGGTTCAAGCTCCAGGCCGGTTTTACAGTGCAAACGGCAGGCACTTCAAACCGGCACTAGGAAACAGACTGAGAAAGCAGAGGAAGTGTTTCTCCTGCAACCCGTTCCCTTTGTGCTGGATGAACGAACGTCTCTCCACATGCTCAGTTCTGAGAGATAAGTGTGTGTGAAAGCCGTCCTTCAACTAGCTTGAAGGGAACACAAAGTTTCTTTTCAGTTGCAAACTCCACTCCATACATATCTATGGGGAGGTTCAAGCTCCAGGCCGGTTTTACAGTGCAAACGGCAGGCACTTCAAACCGGCACTAGGAAACAGACTGAGAAAGCAGAGGAAGTGTTTCTCCTGCAACCCGTTCCCTTTGTGCTGGATGAACGAACGTCTCTCCACATGCTCAGTTCTGAGAGATAAGTGTGTGTGAAAGCCGTCCTTCACCTAGCTTGAAGGGAACACCAAGTTTCTTTTCAGTTGCAAACTCCACTCCATACATATCTATGGGGAGGTTCAAGCTCCAGGCCGGTTTTACAGTGGAAACGGCAGGCACTTCAAACCGGCACTAGGAAACAGACTGAGAAACCAGAGTAAGTGTTTCTCCTGCAACCCGTTCCCTTTGTGCTGGATGAACGAACGTCTCTCCACATGCTCAGTTCTGAGAGATAAGTGTGTGTGAAAGCCGTCCTTCACCTAGCTTGAAGGGAACACCAAGTTTCTTTTCAGTTGCAAACTCCACTCCATACATATCTATGGGGAGGTTCAAGCTCCAGGCCGGTTTTACAGGGCAAACGGCAGGCACTTCAAACCGGCACTAGGAAACAGACTGAGAACCCAGAGTAAGTGTTTCTCCTGCAACCCGTTCCCTTTGTGCTGGATGAACGAACGTCTCTCCACATGCTCAGTTCTGAGAGATTAATGTGTGTGAAAGCCGTCCTTCACCTAGCTTGAAGGGAACACAAAGTTTCTTTTCAGTTGCAAACTCCACTCCATACATATCTATGGGGAGGTTCAAGCTCCAGGCCGGTTTTACAGTGCAAACGGCAGGCACTTCAATCCGGCACTAGGAAACAGACTGAGAACCCAGAGTAAGTGTTTCTCCTGCAACCCGTTCCCTTTGTGCTGGATGAACGAACGTCTCTCCACATGCTCAGTTCTGAGAGATAAGTGTGTGTGAAAGCCGTCCTTCACCTAGCTTGAAGGGAACACAAAGTTTCTTTCCAGTTGCAAACTCCACTCCATACATATCTATGGGGAGGTTCAAGCTCCAGGCCGGTTTTACAGTGCAAACGGCAGGCACTTCAAACCGGCACTAGGAAACAGACTGAGAACCCAGAGTAAGTGTTTCTCCTGCAACCCGTTCCCTTTGTGCTGGATGAACGAACGTCTCTCCACATGCTCAGTTCTGAGAGATAAGTGTGTGTGAAAGCCGTCCTTCACCTAGCTTGAAGGGAACACAAAGTTTCTTTTCAGTTGCAAACTCCACTCCATACATATCTATGGGGAGGTTCAAGCTCCAGGCCGGTTTTACAGTGCAAACGGCAGGCACTTCAAACCGGCACTAGGAAACAGACTGAGAACCCAGAGTAAGTGTTTCTCCTGCAACCCGTTCCCTTTGTGCTGGATGAACGAACGTCTCTCCACATGCTCAGTTCTGAGAGATAAGTGTGTGTGAAAGCCGTCCTTCACCTAGCTTGAAGGGAACACAAAGTTTCTTTTCAGTTGCAAACTCCACTCCATACATATCTATGGGGAGGTTCAAGCTCCAGGCCGGTTTTACAGTGCAAACGGCAGGCACTTCAAACCGGCACTAGGAAACAGACTGAGAACCCAGAGTAAGTGTTTCTCCTGCAACCCGTTCCCTTTGTGCTGGATGAACGAACGTCTCTCCACATGCTCAGTTCTGAGAGATAAGTGTGCGTGAAAGCCGTCCTTCACCTAGCTTGAAGGGAACACAAAGTTTCTTTTCAGTTGCAAACTCCACTCCATACATATCTATGGGGAGGTTCAAGCTCCAGGCCGGTTTTACAGTGCAAACGGCAGGCACTTCAAACCGGCACTAGGAAACAGACTGAGAACCCAGAGTAAGTGTTTCTCCTGCAACCCGTTCCCTTTGTGCTGGATGAACGAACGTCTCTCCACATGCTCAGTTCTGAGAGATAAGTGTGTGTGAAAGCCGTCCTTCACCTAGCTTGAAGGGAACACCAAGTTTCTTTTCAGTTGCAAACTCCACTCCATACATATCTATGGGGAGGTTCAAGCTCCAGGCCGGTTTTACAGTGCAAACGGCAGGCACTTCAAACCGGCACTAGGAAACAGACTGAGAACCCAGAGTAAGTGTTTCTCCTGCAACCCGTTCCCTTTGTGCTGGATGAACGAACGTCTCTCCACATGCTCAGTTCTGAGAGATAAGTGTGTGTGAAAGCCGTCCTTCACCTAGCTTGAAGGGAACACAAAGTTTCTTTTCAGTTGCAAACTCCACTCCATACATATCTATGGGGAGGTTCAAGCTCCAGGCCGGTTTTACAGTGCAAACGGCAGGCACTTCAAACCGGCACTAGGAAACAGACTGAGAACCCAGAGTAAGTGTTTCTCCTGCAACCCGTTCCCTTTGTGCTGGATGAACGAACGTCTCTCCACATGCTCAGTTCTGAGAGATAAGTGTGTGTGAAAGCCGTCCTTCACCTAGCTTGAAGGGAACACCAAGTTTCTTTTCAGTTGCAAACTCCACTCCATACATATCTATGGGGAGGTTCAAGCTCCAGGCCGGTTTTACAGTGCAAACGGCAGGCACTTCAAACCGGCACTAGGAAACAGACTGAGAACCCAGAGTAAGTGTTTCTCCTGCAACCCGTTCCCTTTGTGCTGGATGAACGAACGTCTCTCCACATGCTCAGTTCTGAGAGATAAGTGTGTGTGAAAGCCGTCCTTCACCTAGCTTGAAGGGAACACAAAGTTTCTTTTCAGTTGCAAACTCCACTCCATACATATCTATGGGGAGGTTCAAGCTCCAGGCCGGTTTTACAGTGCAAACGGCAGGCACTTCAAACCGGCACTAGGAAACAGACTGAGAACCCAGAGTAAGTGTTTCTCCTGCAACCCGTTCCCTTTGTGCTGGATGAACGAACGTCTCTCCACATGCTCAGTTCTGAGAGATAAGTGTGTGTGAAAGCCGTCCTTCACCTAGCTTGAAGGGAACACAAAGTTTCTTTTCAGTTGCAAACTCCACTCCATACATATCTATGGGGAGGTTCAAGCTCCAGGCCGGTTTTACAGTGCAAACGGCAGGCACTTCAAACCGGCACTAGGAAACAGACTGAGAACCCAGAGTAAGTGTTTCTCCTGCAACCCGTTCCCTTTGTGCTGGATGAACGAACGTCTCTCCACATGCTCAGTTCTGAGAGATAAGTGTGCGTGAAAGCCGTCCTTCACCTAGCTTGAAGGGAACACAAAGTTTCTTTTCAGTTGCAAACTCCACTCCATACATATCTATGGGGAGGTTTAAGCTCCAGGCCGGTTTTACAGTGAAAACGGCAGGCACTTCAAACCGGCACTAGGAAACAGACTGAGAACCCAGAGTAAGTGTTTCTCCTGCAACCCGTTCCCTTTGTGCTGGATGAACGAACGTCTCTCCACATGCTCAGTTCTGAGAGATAAGTGTGTGTGAAAGCCGTCCTTCACCTAGCTTGAAGGGAACACCAAGTTTCTTTTCAGTTGCAAACTCCACTCCATACATATCTATGGGGAGGTTCAAGCTCCAGGCCGGTTTTACAGTGCAAACGGCAGGCACTTCAAACCGGCACTAGGAAACAGACTGAGAACCCAGAGTAAGTGTTTCTCCTGCAACCCGTTCCCTTTGTGCTGGATGAACGAACGTCTCTCCACATGCTCAGTTCTGAGAGATAAGTGTGTGTGAAAGCCGTCCTTCACCTAGCTTGAAGGGAACACAAAGTTTCTTTTCAGTTGCAAACTCCACTCCATACATATCTATGGGGAGGTTCAAGCTCCAGGCCGGTTTTACAGTGCAAACGGCAGGCACTTGAAACCGGCACTAGGAAACAGACTGAGAACCCAGAGTAAGTGTTTCTCCTGCAACCCGTTCCCTTTGTGCTGGATGAACGAACGTCTCTCCACATGCTCAGTTCTGAGAGATAAGTGTGTGTGAAAGCCGTCCTTCACCTAGCTTGAAGGGAACACAAAGTTTCTTTTCAGTTGCAAACTCCACTCCATACATATCTATGGGGAGGTTCAAGCTCCAGGCCGGTTTTACAGTGCAAACGGCAGGCACTTCAAACCGGCACTAGGAAACAGACTGAGAACCCAGAGTAAGTGTTTCTCCTGCAACCCGTTCCCTTTGTGCTGGATGAACGAACGTCTCTCCACATGCTCAGTTCTGAGAGATAAGTGTGTGTGAAAGCCGTCCTTCACCTAGCTTGAAGGGAACACAAAGTTTCTTTTCAGTTGCAAAGTCCACTCCATACATATCTATGGGGAGGTTCAAGCTCCAGGCCGGTTTTACAGTGCAAACGGCAGGCACTTCAAACCGGCACTAGGAAACAGACTGAGAACCCAGAGTAAGTGTTTCTCCTGCAACCCGTTCCCTTTGTGCTGGATGAACGAACGTCTCTCCACATGCTCAGTTCTGAGAGATAAGTGTGTGTGAAAGCCGTCCTTCACCTAGCTTGAAGGGAACACAAAGTTTCTTTTCAGTTGCAAACTCCACTCCATACATATCTATGGGGAGGTTCAAGCTCCAGGCCGGTTTTACAGTGCAAACGGCAGGCACTTCAAACCGGCACTAGGAAACAGACTGAGAAAGCAGAGTAAGTGTTTCTCCTGCAACCCGTTCCCTTTGTGCTGGATGAACGAACGTCTCTCCACATGCTCAGTTCTGAGAGATAAGTGTGTGTGAAAGCCGTCCTTCACCTAGCTTGAAGGGAACACCAAGTTTCTTTTCAGTTGCAAACTCCACTCCATACATATCTATGGGGAGGTTCAAGCTCCAGGCCGGTTTTACAGTGCAAACGGCAGGCACTTCAAACCGGCACTAGGAAACAGACTGAGAACCCAGAGTAAGTGTTTCTCCTGCAACCCGTTCCCTTTGTGCTGGATGAACGAAAGTCTCTCCACATGCTCAGTTCTGAGAGATAAGTGTGTGTGAAAGCCGTCCTTCACCTAGCTTGAAGGGAACACAAAGTTTCTTTTCAGTTGCAAACTCCACTCCATACATATCTATGGGGAGGTTCAAGCTCCAGGCCGGTTTTACAGTGCAAACGGCAGGCACTTCAAACCGGCACTAGGAAACAGACTGAGAAAGCAGAGTAAGTGTTTCTCCTGCAACCCGTTCCCTTTGTGCTGGATGAACGAACGTCTCTCCACATGCTCAGTTCTGAGAGATAAGTGTGTGTGAAAGCCGTCCTTCACCTAGCTTGAAGGGAACACAAAGTTTCTTTTCAGTTGCAAAGTCCACTCCATACATATCTATGGGGAGGTTCAAGCTCCAGGCCGGTTTTACAGTGCAAACGGCAGGCACTTCAAACCGGCACTAGGGAACAGACTGAGAACCCAGAGTAAGTGTTTCTCCTGCAACCCGTTCCCTTTGTGCTGGATGAACGAACGTCTCTCCACATGCTCAGTTCTGAGAGATAAGTGTGTGTGAAAGCCGTCCTTCACCTAGCTTGAAGGGAACACAAAGTTTCTTTCCAGTTGCAAACTCCACTCCATACATATCTATGGGGAGGTTCAAGCTCCAGGCCGGTTTTACAGTGCAAACGGCATGAACTTCAAACCGGCACTAGGAAACAGACTGAGAAAGCAGAGTAAGTGTTTCTCATGCAACCCGTTCCCTTTGTGCTGGATGAACGAACGTCTCTCCACATGCTCAGTTCTGAGAGATAAGTGTGTGTGAAAGCCGTACTTCACCTATCTTGAAGGGAACACCAAGTTTCTTTTCAGTTGCAAACTCCACTCCATACATATCTATGGGGAGGTTCAAGCTCCAGGCCGGTTTTACAGTGCAAACGGCAGGCACTTCAAACCGGCACTAGGAAACAGACTGAGAACCCAGAGTAAGGGTTTCTCCTGCAACCCGTTCCCTTTGTGCTGGATGAACGAACGTCTCTCCACATGCTCAGTTCTGAGAGATAAGTGTGTGTGAAAGCCGTCCTTCACCTAGCTTGAAGGGAACACCAAGTTTCTTTTCAGTTGCAAACTCCACTCCATACATATCTATGGGGAGGTTCAAGCTCCAGGCCGGTTTTACAGTGCAAACGGCAGGCACTTCAAACCGGCACTAGGAAACAGACTGAGAACCCAGAGTAAGTGTTTCTCCTGCAACCCGTTCCCTTTGTGCTGGATGAACGAACGCCTCTCCACATGCTCAGTTCTGAGAGATAAGTGTGTGTGAAAGCCGTCCTTCACCTAGCTTGAAGGGAACACAAAGTTTCTTTTCAGTTGCAAACTCCACTCCATACATATCTATGGGGAGGTTCAAGCTCCAGGCCGGTTTTACAGTGCAAACGGCAGGCACTTCAAACCGGCACTAGGAAACAGACTGAGAACCCAGAGTAAGTGTTTCTCCTGCAACCCGTTCCCTTTGTGCTGGATGAACGAACGTCTCTCCACATGCTCAGTTCTGAGAGATAAGTGTGTGTGAAAGCCGTCCTTCACCTAGCTTGAAGGGAACACCAAGTTTCTTTTCAGTTGCAAACTCCACTCCATACATATCTATGGGGAGGTTCAAGCTCCAGGCCGGTTTTACAGTGCAAACGGCAGGCACTTCAAACCGGCACTAGGAAACAGACTGAGAACCCAGAGTAAGTGTTTCTCCTGTAACCCGTTCCCTTTGTGCTGGATGAACGAACGTCTCTCCACATGCTCAGTTCTGAGAGATAAGTGTGTGTGAAAGCCGTCCTTCACCTAGCTTGAAGGGAACACAAAGTTTCTTTTCAGTTGCAAACTCCACTCCATACATATCTATGGGGAGGTTCAAGCTCCAGGCCGGTTTTACAGTGCAAACGGCAGGCACTTCAAACCGGCACTAGGAAACAGACTGAGAACCCAGAGTAAGTGTTTCTCCTGCAACCCGTTCCCTTTGTGCTGGATGAACGAACGTCTCTCCACATGCTCAGTTCTGAGAGATAAGTGTGTGTGAAAGCCGTCCTTCACCTAGCTTGAAGGGAACACAAAGTTTCTTTTCAGTTGCAAACTCCACTCCATACATATCTATGGGGAGGTTCAAGCTCCAGGCCGGTTTTCCAGTGCAAACGGCAGGCACTTCAAACCGGCACTAGGAAACAGACTGAGAAACCCGAGTAAGTGTTTCTCCTGCAACCCGTTCCCTTTGTGCTGGATGAACGAACGTCTCTCCACATGCTCAGTTCTGAGAGATAAGTGTGTGTGAAAGCCGTCCTTCACCTAGCTTGAAGGGAACACAAAGTTTCTTTTCAGTTGCAAACTCCACTCCATACATATCTATGGGGAGGTTCAAGCTCCAGGCCGGTTTTACAGTGCAAACGGCAGGCACTTCAAACCGGCACTAGGAAACAGACTGAGAACCCAGAGTAAGTGTTTCTCCTGCAACCCGTTCCCTTTGTGCTGGATGAACGAACGTCTCTCCACATGCTCAGTTCTGAGAGATAAGTGTGTGTGAAAGCCGTCCTTCACCTAGCTTGAAGGGAACACAAAGTTTCTTTTCAGTTGCAAAGTCCACTCCATACATATCTATGGGGAGGTTCAAGCTCCAGGCCGGTTTTACAGTGCAAACGGCAGGCACTTCAAACCGGCACTAGGAAACAGACTGAGAACCCAGAGTAAGTGTTTCTCCTGCAACCCGTTCCCTTTGTGCTGGATGAACGAACGTCTCTCCACATGCTCAGTTCTGAGAGATAAGTGTGTGTGAAAGCCGTCCTTCACCTAGCTTGAAGGGAACACAAAGTTTCTTTTCAGTTGCAAAGTCCACTCCATACATATCTATGGGGAGGTTCAAGCTCCAGGCCGGTTTTACAGTGCAAACGGCAGGCACTTCAAACCGGCACTAGGAAACAGACTGAGAACCCAGAGTAAGTGTTTCTCCTGCAACCCGTTCCCTTTGTGCTGGATGAACGAACGTCTCTCCACATGCTCAGTTCTGAGAGATAAGTGTGTGTGAAAGCCGTCCTTCACCTAGCTTGAAGGGAACACCAAGTTTCTTTTCAGTTGCAAACTCCACTCCATACATATCTATGGGGAGGTTCAAGCTCCAGGCCGGTTTTACAGTGCAAACGGCAGGCACTTCAAACCGGCACTAGGAAACAGACTGAGAACCCAGAGTAAGTGTTTCTCCTGCAACCCGTTCCCTTTGTGCTGGATGAACGAACGTCTCTCCACATGCTCAGTTCTGAGAGATAAGTGTGTGTGAAAGCCGTCCTTCACCTAGCTTGAAGGGAACACAAAGTTTCTTTTCAGTTGCAAACTCCACTCCATACATATCTATGGGGAGGTTCAAGCTCCAGGCCGGTTTTACAGTGCAAACGGCAGGCACTTCAAACCGGCACTAGGAAACAGACTGAGAACCCAGAGTAAGTGTTTCTCCTGCAACCCGTTCCCTTTGTGCTGGATGAACGAACGTCTCTCCACATGCTCAGTTCTGAGAGATAAGTGTGTGTGAAAGCCGTCCTTCACCTAGCTTGAAGGGAACACCAAGTTTCTTTTCAGTTGCAAACTCCACTCCATACATATCTATGGGGAGGTTCAAGCTCCAGGCCGGTTTTACAGTGCAAACGGCAGGCACTTCAAACCGGCACTAGGAAACAGACTGAGAACCCAGAGTAAGTGTTTCTCCTGCAACCCGTTCCCTTTGTGCTGGATGAACGAACGTCTCTCCACATGCTCAGTTCTGAGAGATAAGTGTGTGTGAAAGCCGTCCTTCACCTAGCTTGAAGGGAACACCAAGTTTCTTTTCAGTTGCAAACTCCACTCCATACATATCTATGGGGAGGTTCAAGCTCCAGGCCGGTTTTACAGTGCAAACGGCAGGCACTTCAAACCGGCACTAGGAAACAGACTGAGAAACCCGAGTAAGTGTTTCTCCTGCAACCCGTTCCCTTTGTGCTGGATGAACGAACGTCTCTCCACATGCTCAGTTCTGAGAGATAAGTGTGTGTGAAAGCCGTCCTTCACCTAGCTTGAAGGGAACACCAAGTTTCTTTTCAGTTGCAAACTCCACTCCATACATATCTATGGGGAGGTTCAAGCTCCAGGCCGGTTTTACAGTGCAAACGGCAGGCACTTCAAACCGGCACTAGGAAACAGACTGAGAACCCAGAGTAAGTGTTTCTCCTGCAACCCGTTCCCTTTGTGCTGGATGAACGAACGTCTCTCCACATGCTCAGTTCTGAGAGATAAGTGTGTGTGAAAGCCGTCCTTCACCTAGCTTGAAGGGAACACAAAGTTTCTTTTCAGTTGCAAAGTCCACTCCATACATATCTATGGGGAGGTTCAAGCTCCAGGCCGGTTTTACAGTGCAAACGGCAGGCACTTCAAACCGGCACTAGGAAACAGACTGAGAACCCAGAGTAAGTGTTTCTCCTGCAACCCGTTCCCTTTGTGCTGGATGAACGAACGTCTCTCCACATGCTCAGTTCTGAGAGATAAGTGTGTGTGAAAGCCGTCCTTCACCTAGCTTGAAGGGAACACCAAGTTTCTTTTCAGTTGCAAACTCCACTCCATACATATCTATGGGGAGGTTCAAGCTCCAGGCCGGTTTTACAGTGCAAACGGCAGGCACTTCAAACCGGCACTAGGAAACAGACTGAGAACCCAGAGTAAGTGTTTCTCCTGCAACCCGTTCCCTTTGTGCTGGATGAACGAACGTCTCTCCACATGCTCAGTTCTGAGAGATAAGTGTGTGTGAAAGCCGTCCTTCACCTAGCTTGAAGGGAACACAAAGTTTCTTTTCAGTTGCAAACTCCACTCCATACATATCTATGGGGAGGTTCAAGCTCCAGGCCGGTTTTACAGTGCAAACGGCAGGCACTTCAAACCGGCACTAGGAAACAGACTGAGAAACCCGAGTAAGTGTTTCTCCTGCAACCCGTTCCCTTTGTGCTGGATGAACGAACGTCTCTCCACATGCTCAGTTCTGAGAGATAAGTGTGTGTGAAAGCCGTCCTTCACCTAGCTTGAAGGGAACACAAAGTTTCTTTTCAGTTGCAAACTCCACTCCATACATATCTATGGGGAGGTTCAAGCTCCAGGCCGGTTTTACAGTGCAAACGGCAGGCACTTCAAACCGGCACTAGGAAACAGACTGAGAACCCAGAGTAAGTGTTTCTCCTGCAACCCGTTCCCTTTGTGCTGGATGAACGAACGTCTCTCCACATGCTCAGTTCTGAGAGATAAGTGTGTGTGAAAGCCGTCCTTCACCTAGCTTGAAGGGAACACAAAGTTTCTTTTCAGTTGCAAACTCCACTCCATACATATCTATGGGGAGGTTCAAGCTCCAGGCCGGTTTTACAGTGCAAACGGCAGGCACTTCAAACCGGCACTAGGAAACAGACTGAGAAACCCGAGTAAGTGTTTCTCCTGCAACCCGTTCCCTTTGTGCTGGATGAACGAACGTCTCTCCACATGCTCAGTTCTGAGAGGTAAGTGTGTGTGAAAGCCGTCCTTCACCTAGCTTGAAGGGAACACAAAGTTTCTTTTCAGTTGCAAACTCCACTCCATACATATCTATGGGGAGGTTCAAGCTCCAGGCCGGTTTTACAGTGCAAACGGCAGGCACTTCAAACCGGCACTAGGAAACAGACTGAGAACCCAGAGTAAGTGTTTCTCCTGCAACCCGTTCCCTTTGTGCTGGATGAACGAACGTCTCTCCACATGCTCAGTTCTGAGAGATAAGTGTGTGTGAAAGCCGTCCTTCACCTAGCTTGAAGGGAACACAAAGTTTCTTTTCAGTTGCAAACTCCACTCCATACATATCTATGGGGAGGTTCAAGCTCCAGGCCGGTTTTACAGTGCAAACGGCAGGCACTTCAAACCGGCACTAGGAAACAGACTGAGAACCCAGAGTAAGTGTTTCTCCTGCAACCCGTTCCCTTTGTGCTGGATGAACGAACGTCTCTCCACATGCTCAGTTCTGAGAGATAAGTGTGTGTGAAAGCCGTCCTTCACCTAGCTTGAAGGGAACACCAAGTTTCTTTTCAGTTGCAAACTCCACTCCATACATATCTATGGGGAGGTTCAAGCTCCAGGCCGGTTTTACAGTGCAAACGGCAGGCACTTCAAACCGGCACTAGGAAACAGACTGAGAAACCCGAGTAAGTGTTTCTCCTGCAACCCGTTCCCTTTGTGCTGGATGAACGAACGTCTCTCCACATGCTCAGTTCTGAGAGATAAGTGTGTGTGAAAGCCGTCCTTCACCTAGCTTGAAGGGAACACAAAGTTTCTTTTCAGTTGCAAACTCCACTCCATACATATCTATGGGGAGGTTCAAGCTCCAGGCCGGTTTTACAGTGCAAACGGCAGGCACTTCAAACCGGCACTAGGAAACAGACTGAGAACCCAGAGTAAGTGTTTCTCCTGCAACCCGTTCCCTTTGTGCTGGATGAACGAACGTCTCTCCACATGCTCAGTTCTGAGAGATAAGTGTGTGTGAAAGCCGTCCTTCACCTAGCTTGAAGGGAACACAAAGTTTCTTTTCAGTTGCAAACTCCACTCCATACATATCTATGGGGAGGTTCAAGCTCCAGGCCGGTTTTACAGTGCAAACGGCAGGCACTTCAAACCGGCACTAGGAAACAGACTGAGAAACCCGAGTAAGTGTTTCTCCTGCAACCCGTTCCCTTTGTGCTGGATGAACGAACGTCTCTCCACATGCTCAGTTCTGAGAGATAAGTGTGTGTGAAAGCCGTCCTTCACCTAGCTTGAAGGGAACACAAAGTTTCTTTTCAGTTGCAAACTCCACTCCATACATATCTATGGGGAGGTTCAAGCTCCAGGCCGGTTTTACAGTGCAAACGGCAGGCACTTCAAACCGGCACTAGGAAACAGACGGAGAACCCAGAGTAAGTGTTTCTCCTGCAACCCGTTCCCTTTGTGCTGGATGAACGAACGTCTCTCCACATGCTCAGTTCTGAGAGATAAGTGTGTGTGAAAGCCGTCCTTCACCTAGCTTGAAGGGAACACAAAGTTTCTTTTCAGTTGCAAACTCCACTCCATACATATCTATGGGGAGGTTCAAGCTCCAGGCCGGTTTTACAGTGCAAACGGCAGGCACTTCAAACCGGCACTAGGAAACAGACTGAGAAACCCGAGTAAGTGTTTCTCCTGCAACCCGTTCCCTTTGTGCTGGATGAACGAACGTCTCTCCACATGCTCAGTTCTGAGAGATAAGTGTGTGTGAAAGCCGTCCTTCACCTAGCTTGAAGGGAACACAAAGTTTCTTTTCAGTTGCAAACTCCACTCCATACATATCTATGGGGAGGTTCAAGCTCCAGGCCGGTTTTACAGTGCAAACGGCAGGCACTTCAAACCGGCACTAGGAAACAGACTGAGAAACCCGAGTAAGTGTTTCTCCTGCAACCCGTTCCCTTTGTGCTGGATGAACGAACGTCTCTCCACATGCTCAGTTCTGAGAGATAAGTGTGTGTGAAAGCCGTCCTTCACCTAGCTTGAAGGGAACACAAAGTTTCTTTTCAGTTGCAAACTCCACTCCATACATATCTATGGGGAGGTTCAAGCTCCAGGCCGGTTTTACAGTGCAAACGGCAGGCACTTCAAACCGGCACTAGGAAACAGACTGAGAACCCAGAGTAAGTGTTTCTCCTGCAACCCGTTCCCTTTGTGCTGGATGAACGAACGTCTCTCCACATGCTCAGTTCTGAGAGATAAGTGTGTGTGAAAGCCGTCCTTCACCTAGCTTGAAGGGAACACCAAGTTTCTTTTCAGTTGCAAACTCCACTCCATACATATCTATGGGGAGGTTCAAGCTCCAGGCCGGTTTTACAGTGCAAACGGCAGGCACTTCAAACCGGCACTAGGAAACAGACTGAGAACCCAGAGTAAGTGTTTCTCCTGCAACCCGTTCCCTTTGTGCTGGATGAACGAACGTCTCTCCACATGCTCAGTTCTGAGAGATAAGTGTGTGTGAAAGCCGTCCTTCACCTAGCTTGAAGGGAACACAAAGTTTCTTTTCAGTTGCAAACTCCACTCCATACATATCTATGGGGAGGTTCAAGCTCCAGGCCGGTTTTACAGTGCAAACGGCAGGCACTTCAAACCGGCACTAGGAAACAGACTGAGAAACCCGAGTAAGTGTTTCTCCTGCAACCCGTTCCCTTTGTGCTGGATGAACGAACGTCTCTCCACATGCTCAGTTCTGAGAGATAAGTGTGTGTGAAAGCCGTCCTTCACCTAGCTTGAAGGGAACACCAAGTTTCTTTTCAGTTGCAAACTCCACTCCATACATATCTATGGGGAGGTTCAAGCTCCAGGCCGGTTTTACAGTGCAAACGGCAGGCACTTCAAACCGGCACTAGGAAACAGACTGAGAACCCAGAGTAAGTGTTTCTCCTGCAACCCGTTCCCTTTGTGCTGGATGAACGAACGTCTCTCCACATGCTCAGTTCTGAGAGATAAGTGTGTGTGAAAGCCGTCCTTCACCTAGCTTGAAGGGAACACCAAGTTTCTTTTCAGTTGCAAACTCCACTCCATACATATCTATGGGGAGGTTCAAGCTCCAGGCCGGTTTTACAGTGCAAACGGCAGGCACTTCAAACCGGCACTAGGAAACAGACTGAGAACCCAGAGTAAGTGTTTCTCCTGCAACCCGTTCCCTTTGTGCTGGATGAACGAACGTCTCTCCACATGCTCAGTTCTGAGAGATAAGTGTGTGTGAAAGCCGTCCTTCACCTAGCTTGAAGGGAACACCAAGTTTCTTTTCAGTTGCAAACTCCACTCCATACATATCTATGGGGAGGTTCAAGCTCCAGGCCGGTTTTACAGTGCAAACGGCAGGCACTTCAAACCGGCACTAGGAAACAGACTGAGAACCCAGAGTAAGTGTTTCTCCTGCAACCCGTTCCCTTTGTGCTGGATGAACGAACGTCTCTCCACATGCTCAGTTCTGAGAGATAAGTGTGTGTGAAAGCCGTCCTTCACCTAGCTTGAAGGGAACACAAAGTTTCTTTTCAGTTGCAAAGTCCACTCCATACATATCTATGGGGAGGTTCAAGCTCCAGGCCGGTTTTACAGTGCAAACGGCAGGCACTTCAAACCGGCACTAGGAAACAGACTGAGAACCCAGAGTAAGTGTTTCTCCTGCAACCCGTTCCCTTTGTGCTGGATGAACGAACGTCTCTCCACATGCTCAGTTCTGAGAGATAAGTGTGTGTGAAAGCCGTCCTTCACCTAGCTTGAAGGGAACACCAAGTTTCTTTTCAGTTGCAAACTCCACTCCATACATATCTATGGGGAGGTTCAAGCTCCAGGCCGGTTTTACAGTGAAAACGGCAGGCACTTCAAACCGGCACTAGGAAACAGACTGAGAACCCAGAGTAAGTGTTTCTCCTGCAACCCGTTCCCTTTGTGCTGGATGAACGAACGTCTCTCCACATGCTCAGTTCTGAGAGATAAGTGTGTGTGAAAGCCGTCCTTCACCTAGCTTGAAGGGAACACAAAGTTTCTTTTCAGTTGCAAACTCCACTCCATACATATCTATGGGGAGGTTCAAGCTCCAGGCCGGTTTTACAGTGCAAACGGCAGGCACTTCAAACCGGCACTAGGAAACAGACTGAGAAACCCGAGTAAGTGTTTCTCCTGCAACCCGTTCCCTTTGTGCTGGATGAACGAACGTCTCTCCACATGCTCAGTTCTGAGAGATAAGTGTGTGTGAAAGCCGTCCTTCACCTAGCTTGAAGGGAACACCAAGTTTCTTTTCAGTTGCAAACTCCACTCCATACATATCTATGGGGAGGTTCAAGCTCCAGGCCGGTTTTACAGTGCAAACGGCAGGCACTTCAAACCGGCACTAGGAAACAGACTGAGAACCCAGAGTAAGTGTTTCTCCTGCAACCCGTTCCCTTTGTGCTGGATGAACGAACGTCTCTCCACATGCTCAGTTCTGAGAGATAAGTGTGTGTGAAAGCCGTCCTTCACCTAGCTTGAAGGGAACACAAAGTTTCTTTTCAGTTGCAAACTCCACTCCATACATATCTATGGGGAGGTTCAAGCTCCAGGCCGGTTTTACAGTGCAAACGGCAGGCACTTCAAACCGGCACTAGGAAACAGACTGAGAAACCCGAGTAAGTGTTTCTCCTGCAACCCGTTCCCTTTGTGCTGGATGAACGAACGTCTCTCCACATGCTCAGTTCTGAGAGATAAGTGTGTGTGAAAGCCGTCCTTCACCTAGCTTGAAGGGAACACAAAGTTTCTTTTCAGTTGCAAAGTCCACTCCATACATATCTATGGGGAGGTTCAAGCTCCAGGCCGGTTTTACAGTGCAAACGGCAGGCACTTCAAACCGGCACTAGGAAACAGACTGAGAACCCAGAGTAAGTGTTTCTCCTGCAACCCGTTCCCTTTGTGCTGGATGAACGAACGTCTCTCCACATGCTCAGTTCTGAGAGATAAGTGTGTGTGAAAGCCGTCCTTCACCTAGCTTGAAGGGAACACAAAGTTTCTTTTCAGTTGCAAACTCCACTCCATACATATCTATGGGGAGGTTCAAGCTCCAGGCCGGTTTTACAGTGCAAACGGCAGGCACTTCAAACCGGCACTAGGAAACAGACTGAGAACCCAGAGTAAGTGTTTCTCCTGCAACCCGTTCCCTTTGTGCTGGATGAACGAACGTCTCTCCACATGCTCAGTTCTGAGAGATAAGTGTGTGTGAAAGCCGTCCTTCACCTAGCTTGAAGGGAACACAAAGTTTCTTTTCAGTTGCAAACTCCACTCCATACATATCTATGGGGAGGTTCAAGCTCCAGGCCGGTTTTACAGTGCAAACGGCAGGCACTTCAAACCGGCACTAGGAAACAGACTGAGAACCCAGAGTAAGTGTTTCTCCTGCAACCCGTTCCCTTTGTGCTGGATGAACGAACGTCTCTCCACATGCTCAGTTCTGAGAGATAAGTGTGTGTGAAAGCCGTCCTTCACCTAGCTTGAAGGGAACACAAAGTTTCTTTTCAGTTGCAAACTCCACTCCATACATATCTATGGGGAGGTTCAAGCTCCAGGCCGGTTTTACAGTGCAAACGGCAGGCACTTCAAACCGGCACTAGGAAACAGACTGAGAAACCCGAGTAAGTGTTTCTCCTGCAACCCGTTCCCTCTGTGCTGGATGAACGAACGTCTCTCCACATGCTCAGTTCTGAGAGATAAGTGTGTGTGAAAGCCGTCCTTCACCTAGCTTGAAGGGAACACAAAGTTTCTTTTCAGTTGCAAACTCCACTCCATACATATCTATGGGGAGGTTCAAGCTCCAGGCCGGTTTTACAGTGCAAACGGCAGGCACTTCAAACCGGCACTAGGAAACAGACTGAGAACCCAGAGTAAGTGTTTCTCCTGCAACCCGTTCCCTTTGTGCTGGATGAACGAACGTCTCTCCACATGCTCAGTTCTGAGAGATAAGTGTGTGTGAAAGCCGTCCTTCACCTAGCTTGAAGGGAACACAAAGTTTCTTTTCAGTTGCAAACTCCACTCCATACATATCTATGGGGAGGTTCAAGCTCCAGGCCGGTTTTACAGTGCAAACGGCAGGCACTTCAAACCGGCACTAGGAAACAGACTGAGAAACCCGAGTAAGTGTTTCTCCTGCAACCCGTTCCCTTTGTGCTGGATGAACGAACGTCTCTCCACATGCTCAGTTCTGAGAGATAAGTGTGTGTGAAAGCCGTCCTTCACCTAGCTTGAAGGGAACACCAAGTTTCTTTTCAGTTGCAAACTCCACTCCATACATATCTATGGGGAGGTTCAAGCTCCAGGCCGGTTTTACAGTGCAAACGGCAGGCACTTCAAACCGGCACTAGGAAACAGACGGAGAACCCAGAGTAAGTGTTTCTCCTGCAACCCGTTCCCTTTGTGCTGGATGAACGAACGTCTCTCCACATGCTCAGTTCTGAGAGATAAGTGTGTGTGAAAGCCGTCCTTCACCTAGCTTGAAGGGAACACAAAGTTTCTTTTCAGTTGCAAACTCCACTCCATACATATCTATGGGGAGGTTCAAGCTCCAGGCCGGTTTTACAGTGCAAACAGCAGGCACTTCAAACCGGCACTAGGAAACAGACTGAGAAACCCGAGTAAGTGTTTCTCCTGCAACCCGTTCCCTTTGTGCTGGATGAACGAACGTCTCTCCACATGCTCAGTTCTGAGAGATAAGTGTGTGTGAAAGCCGTCCTTCACCTAGCTTGAAGGGAACACAAAGTTTCTTTTCAGTTGCAAACTCCACTCCATACATATCTATGGGGAGGTTCAAGCTCCAGGCCGGTTTTACAGTGCAAACGGCAGGCACTTCAAACCGGCACTAGGAAACAGACTGAGAAACCCGAGTAAGTGTTTCTCCTGCAACCCGTTCCCTCTGTGCTGGATGAACGAACGTCTCTCCACATGCTCAGTTCTGAGAGATAAGTGTGTGTGAAAGCCGTCCTTCACCTAGCTTGAAGGGAACACAAAGTTTCTTTTCAGTTGCAAACTCCACTCCATACATATCTATGGGGAGGTTCAAGCTCCAGGCCGGTTTTACAGTGCAAACGGCAGGCACTTCAAACCGGCACTAGGAAACAGACTGAGAACCCAGAGTAAGTGTTTCTCCTGCAACCCGTTCCCTTTGTGCTGGATGAACGAACGTCTCTCCACATGCTCAGTTCTGAGAGATAAGTGTGTGTGAAAGCCGTCCTTCACCTAGCTTGAAGGGAACACAAAGTTTCTTTTCAGTTGCAAACTCCACTCCATACATATCTATGGGGAGGTTCAAGCTCCAGGCCGGTTTTACAGTGCAAACGGCAGGCACTTCAAACCGGCACTAGGAAACAGACTGAGAAACCCGAGTAAGTGTTTCTCCTGCAACCCGTTCCCTTTGTGCTGGATGAACGAACGTCTCTCCACATGCTCAGTTCTGAGAGATAAGTGTGTGTGAAAGCCGTCCTTCACCTAGCTTGAAGGGAACACCAAGTTTCTTTTCAGTTGCAAACTCCACTCCATACATATCTATGGGGAGGTTCAAGCTCCAGGCCGGTTTTACAGTGCAAACGGCAGGCACTTCAAACCGGCACTAGGAAACAGACGGAGAACCCAGAGTAAGTGTTTCTCCTGCAACCCGTTCCCTTTGTGCTGGATGAACGAACGTCTCTCCACATGCTCAGTTCTGAGAGATAAGTGTGTGTGAAAGCCGTCCTTCACCTAGCTTGAAGGGAACACAAAGTTTCTTTTCAGTTGCAAACTCCACTCCATACATATCTATGGGGAGGTTCAAGCTCCAGGCCGGTTTTACAGTGCAAACAGCAGGCACTTCAAACCGGCACTAGGAAACAGACTGAGAAACCCGAGTAAGTGTTTCTCCTGCAACCCGTTCCCTTTGTGCTGGATGAACGAACGTCTCTCCACATGCTCAGTTCTGAGAGATAAGTGTGTGTGAAAGCCGTCCTTCACCTAGCTTGAAGGGAACACAAAGTTTCTTTTCAGTTGCAAACTCCACTCCATACATATCTATGGGGAGGTTCAAGCTCCAGGCCGGTTTTACAGTGCAAACGGCAGGCACTTCAAACCGGCACTAGGAAACAGACTGAGAACCCAGAGTAAGTGTTTCTCCTGCAACCCGTTCCCTTTGTGCTGGATGAACGAACGTCTCTCCACATGCTCAGTTCTGAGAGATAAGTGTGTGTGAAAGCCGTCCTTCACCTAGCTTGAAGGGAACACAAAGTTTCTTTTCAGTTGCAAACTCCACTCCATACATATCTATGGGGAGGTTCAAGCTCCAGGCCGGTTTTACAGTGCAAACGGCAGGCACTTCAAACCGGCACTAGGAAACAGACTGAGAACCCAGAGTAAGTGTTTCTCCTGCAACCCGTTCCCTTTGTGCTGGATGAACGAACGTCTCTCCACATGCTCAGTTCTGAGAGATAAGTGTGTGTGAAAGCCGTCCTTCACCTAGCTTGAAGGGAACACCAAGTTTCTTTTCAGTTGCAAACTCCACTCCATACATATCTATGGGGAGGTTCAAGCTCCAGGCCGGTTTTACAGTGCAAACGGCAGGCACTTCAAACCGGCACTAGGAAACAGACTGAGAACCCAGAGTAAGTGTTTCTCCTGCAACCCGTTCCCTTTGTGCTGGATGAACGAACGTCTCTCCACATGCTCAGTTCTGAGAGATAAGTGTGTGTGAAAGCCGTCCTTCACCTAGCTTGAAGGGAACACCAAGTTTCTTTTCAGTTGCAAACTCCACTCCATACATATCTATGGGGAGGTTCAAGCTCCAGGCCGGTTTTACAGTGCAAACGGCAGGCACTTCAAACCGGCACTAGGAAACAGACTGAGAAACCCGAGTAAGTGTTTCTCCTGCAACCCGTTCCCTTTGTGCTGGATGAACGAACGTCTCTCCACATGCTCAGTTCTGAGAGATAAGTGTGTGTGAAAGCCGTCCTTCACCTAGGTTGAAGGGAACACCAAGTTTCTTTTCAGTTGCAAACTCCACTCCATACATATCTATGGGGAGGTTCAAGCTCCAGGCCGGTTTTACAGTGCAAACGGCAGGCACTTCAAACCGGCACTAGGAAACAGACTGAGAACCCAGAGTAAGTGTTTCTCCTGCAACCCGTTCCCTTTGTGCTGGATGAACGAACGTCTCTCCACATGCTCAGTTCTGAGAGATAAGTGTGTGTGAAAGCCGTCCTTCACCTAGCTTGAAGGGAACACCAAGTTTCTTTTCAGTTGCAAACTCCACTCCATACATATCTATGGGGAGGTTCAAGCTCCAGGCCGGTTTTACAGTGCAAACGGCAGGCACTTCAAACCGGCACTAGGAAACAGACTGAGAACCCAGAGTAAGTGTTTCTCCTGCAACCCGTTCCCTTTGTGCTGGATGAACGAACGTCTCTCCACATGCTCAGTTCTGAGAGATAAGTGTGTGTGAAAGCCGTCCTTCACCTAGCTTGAAGGGAACACAAAGTTTCTTTTCAGTTGCAAACTCCACTCCATACATATCTATGGGGAGGTTCAAGCTCCAGGCCGGTTTTACAGTGCAAACGGCAGGCACTTCAAACCGGCACTAGGAAACAGACTGAGAACCCAGAGTAAGTGTTTCTCCTGCAACCCGTTCCCTTTGTGCTGGATGAACGAACGTCTCTCCACATGCTCAGTTCTGAGAGATAAGTGTGTGTGAAAGCCGTCCTTCACCTAGCTTGAAGGGAACACAAAGTTTCTTTTCAGTTGCAAACTCCACTCCATACATATCTATGGGGAGGTTCAAGCTCCAGGCCGGTTTTACAGTGCAAACGGCAGGCACTTCAAACCGGCACTAGGAAACAGACTGAGAACCCAGAGTAAGTGTTTCTCCTGCAACCCGTTCCCTTTGTGCTGGATGAACGAACGTCTCTCCACATGCTCAGTTCTGAGAGATAAGTGTGTGTGAAAGCCGTCCTTCACCTAGCTTGAAGGGAACACAAAGTTTCTTTTCAGTTGCAAACTCCACTCCATACATATCTATGGGGAGGTTCAAGCTCCAGGCCGGTTTTACAGTGCAAACGGCAGGCACTTCAAACCGGCACTAGGAAACAGACTGAGAAACCCGAGTAAGTGTTTCTCCTGCAACCCGTTCCCTTTGTGCTGGATGAACGAACGTCTCTCCACATGCTCAGTTCTGAGAGATAAGTGTGTGTGAAAGCCGTCCTTCACCTAGCTTGAAGGGAACACAAAGTTTCTTTTCAGTTGCAAACTCCACTCCATACATATCTATGGGGAGGTTCAAGCTCCAGGCCGGTTTTACAGTGCAAACGGCAGGCACTTCAAACCGGCACTAGGAAACAGACTGAGAACCCAGAGTAAGTGTTTCTCCTGCAACCCGTTCCCTTTGTGCTGGATGAACGAACGTCTCTCCACATGCTCAGTTCTGAGAGATAAGTGTGTGTGAAAGCCGTCCTTCACCTAGCTTGAAGGGAACACAAAGTTTCTTTTCAGTTGCAAACTCCACTCCATACATATCTATGGGGAGGTTCAAGCTCCAGGCCGGTTTTACAGTGCAAACGGCAGGCACTTCAAACCGGCACTAGGAAACAGACTGAGAAACCCGAGTAAGTGTTTCTCCTGCAACCCGTTCCCTTTGTGCTGGATGAACGAACGTCTCTCCACATGCTCAGTTCTGAGAGATAAGTGTGTGTGAAAGCCGTCCTTCACCTAGCTTGAAGGGAACACAAAGTTTCTTTTCAGTTGCAAACTCCACTCCATACATATCTATGGGGAGGTTCAAGCTCCAGGCCGGTTTTACAGTGCAAACGGCAGGCACTTCAAACCGGCACTAGGAAACAGACTGAGAACCCAGAGTAAGTGTTTCTCCTGCAACCCGTTCCCTTTGTGCTGGATGAACGAACGTCTCTCCACATGCTCAGTTCTGAGAGATAAGTGTGTGTGAAAGCCGTCCTTCACCTAGCTTGAAGGGAACACAAAGTTTCTTTTCAGTTGCAAACTCCACTCCATACATATCTATGGGGAGGTTCAAGCTCCAGGCCGGTTTTACAGTGCAAACGGCAGGCACTTCAAACCGGCACTAGGAAACAGACTGAGAAACCCGAGTAAGTGTTTCTCCTGCAACCCGTTCCCTTTGTGCTGGATGAACGAACGTCTCTCCACATGCTCAGTTCTGAGAGATAAGTGTGTGTGAAAGCCGTCCTTCACCTAGCTTGAAGGGAACACAAAGTTTCTTTTCAGTTGCAAACTCCACTCCATACATATCTATGGGGAGGTTCAAGCTCCAGGCCGGTTTTACAGTGCAAACGGCAGGCACTTCAAACCGGCACTAGGAAACAGACTGAGAACCCAGAGTAAGTGTTTCTCCTGCAACCCGTTCCCTTTGTGCTGGATGAACGAACGTCTCTCCACATGCTCAGTTCTGAGAGATAAGTGTGTGTGAAAGCCGTCCTTCACCTAGCTTGAAGGGAACACCAAGTTTCTTTTCAGTTGCAAACTCCACTCCATACATATCTATGGGGAGGTTCAAGCTCCAGGCCGGTTTTACAGTGCAAACGGCAGGCACTTCAAACCGGCACTAGGAAACAGACTGAGAACCCAGAGTAAGTGTTTCTCCTGCAACCCGTTCCCTTTGTGCTGGATGAACGAACGTCTCTCCACATGCTCAGTTCTGAGAGATAAGTGTGTGTGAAAGCCGTCCTTCACCTAGCTTGAAGGGAACACCAAGTTTCTTTTCAGTTGCAAACTCCACTCCATACATATCTATGGGGAGGTTCAAGCTCCAGGCCGGTTTTACAGTGCAAACGGCAGGCACTTCAAACCGGCACTAGGAAACAGACTGAGAACCCAGAGTAAGTGTTTCTCCTGCAACCCGTTCCCTTTGTGCTGGATGAACGAACGTCTCTCCACATGCTCAGTTCTGAGAGATAAGTGTGTGTGAAAGCCGTCCTTCACCTAGCTTGAAGGGAACACAAAGTTTCTTTTCAGTTGCAAACTCCACTCCATACATATCTATGGGGAGGTTCAAGCTCCAGGCCGGTTTTACAGTGCAAACGGCAGGCACTTCAAACCGGCACTAGGAAACAGACTGAGAACCCAGAGTAAGTGTTTCTCCTGCAACCCGTTCCCTTTGTGCTGGATGAACGAACGTCTCTCCACATGCTCAGTTCTGAGAGATAAGTGTGTGTGAAAGCCGTCCTTCACCTAGCTTGAAGGGAACACAAAGTTTCTTTTCAGTTGCAAACTCCACTCCATACATATCTATGGGGAGGTTCAAGCTCCAGGCCGGTTTTACAGTGCAAACGGCAGGCACTTCAAACCGGCACTAGGAAACAGACTGAGAACCCAGAGTAAGTGTTTCTCCTGCAACCCGTTCCCTTTGTGCTGGATGAACGAACGTCTCTCCACATGCTCAGTTCTGAGAGATAAGTGTGTGTGAAAGCCGTCCTTCACCTAGCTTGAAGGGAACACCAAGTTTCTTTTCAGTTGCAAACTCCACTCCATACATATCTATGGGGAGGTTCAAGCTCCAGGCCGGTTTTACAGTGCAAACGGCAGGCACTTCAAACCGGCACTAGGAAACAGACTGAGAACCCAGAGTAAGTGTTTCTCCTGCAACCCGTTCCCTTTGTGCTGGATGAACGAACGTCTCTCCACATGCTCAGTTCTGAGAGATAAGTGTGTGTGAAAGCCGTCCTTCACCTAGCTTGAAGGGAACACAAAGTTTCTTTTCAGTTGCAAACTCCACTCCATACATATCTATGGGGAGGTTCAAGCTCCAGGCCGGTTTTACAGTGCAAACGGCAGGCACTTCAAACCGGCACTAGGAAACAGACTGAGAACCCAGAGTAAGTGTTTCTCCTGCAACCCGTTCCCTTTGTGCTGGATGAACGAACGTCTCTCCACATGCTCAGTTCTGAGAGATAAGTGTGTGTGAAAGCCGTCCTTCACCTAGCTTGAAGGGAACACAAAGTTTCTTTTCAGTTGCAAACTCCACTCCATACATATCTATGGGGAGGTTCAAGCTCCAGGCCGGTTTTACAGTGCAAACGGCAGGCACTTCAAACCGGCACTAGGAAACAGACTGAGAACCCAGAGTAAGTGTTTCTCCTGCAACCCGTTCCCTTTGTGCTGGATGAACGAACGTCTCTCCACATGCTCAGTTCTGAGAGATAAGTGTGTGTGAAAGCCGTCCTTCACCTAGCTTGAAGGGAACACAAAGTTTCTTTTCAGTTGCAAACTCCACTCCATACATATCTATGGGGAGGTTCAAGCTCCAGGCCGGTTTTACAGTGCAAACGGCAGGCACTTCAAACCGGCACTAGGAAACAGACTGAGAACCCAGAGAAATTGTTTCTCCTGCAACCCGTTCCCTTTGTGCTGGATGAACGAACGTCTCTCCACATGCTCAGTTCTGAGAGATAAGTGTGTGTGAAAGCCGTCCTTCACCTAGCTTGAAGGGAACACCAAGTTTCTTTTCAGTTGCAAACTCCACTCCATACATATCTATGGGGAGGTTCAAGCTCCAGGCCGGTTTTACAGTGCAAACGGCAGGCACTTCAAACCGGCACTAGGAAACAGACTGAGAACCCAGAGTAAGTGTTTCTCCTGCAACCCGTTCCCTTTGTGCTGGATGAACGAACGTCTCTCCACATGCTCAGTTCTGAGAGATAAGTGTGTGTGAAAGCCGTCCTTCACCTAGCTTGAAGGGAACACAAAGTTTCTTTTCAGTTGCAAACTCCACTCCATACATATCTATGGGGAGGTTCAAGCTCCAGGCCGGTTTTACAGTGCAAACGGCAGGCACTTCAAACCGGCACTAGGAAACAGACTGAGAACCCAGAGTAAGTGTTTCTCCTGCAACCCGTTCCCTTTGTGCTGGATGAACGAACGTCTCTCCACATGCTCAGTTCTGAGAGATAAGTGTGTGTGAAAGCCGTCCTTCACCTAGCTTGAAGGGAACACAAAGTTTCTTTTCAGTTGCAAACTCCACTCCATACATATCTATGGGGAGGTTCAAGCTCCAGGCCGGTTTTACAGTGCAAACGGCAGGCACTTCAAACCGGCACTAGGAAACAGACTGAGAAAGCAGAGTAAGTGTTTCTCCTGCAACCCGTTCCCTTTGTGCTGGATGAACGAACGTCTCTCCACATGCTCAGTTCTGAGAGATAAGTGTGTGTGAAAGCCGTCCTTCACCTAGCTTGAAGGGAACACAAAGTTTCTTTTCAGTTGCAAACTCCACTCCATACATATCTATGGGGAGGTTCAAGCTCCAGGCCGGTTTTACAGTGCAAACGGCAGGCACTTCAAACCGGCACTAGGAAACAGACTGAGAACCCAGAGTAAGTGTTTCTCCTGCAACCCGTTCCCTTTGTGCTGGATGAACGAACGTCTCTCCACATGCTCAGTTCTGAGAGATAAGTGTGTGTGAAAGCCGTCCTTCACCTAGCTTGAAGGGAACACCAAGTTTCTTTTCAGTTGCAAACTCCACTCCATACATATCTATGGGGAGGTTCAAGCTCCAGGCCGGTTTTACAGTGCAAACGGCAGGCACTTCAAACCGGCACTAGGAAACAGACTGAGAAAGCAGAGGAAGTGTTTCTCCTGCAACCCGTTCCCTTTGTGCTGGATGAACGAACGTCTCTCCACATGCTCAGTTCTGAGAGATAAGTGTGTGTGAAAGCCGTCCTTCAACTAGCTTGAAGGGAACACAAAGTTTCTTTTCAGTTGCAAACTCCACTCCATACATATCTATGGGGAGGTTCAAGCTCCAGGCCGGTTTTACAGTGCAAACGGCAGGCACTTCAAACCGGCACTAGGAAACAGACTGAGAAAGCAGAGGAAGTGTTTCTCCTGCAACCCGTTCCCTTTGTGCTGGATGAACGAACGTCTCTCCACATGCTCAGTTCTGAGAGATAAGTGTGTGTGAAAGCCGTCCTTCACCTAGCTTGAAGGGAACACCAAGTTTCTTTTCAGTTGCAAACTCCACTCCATACATATCTATGGGGAGGTTCAAGCTCCAGGCCGGTTTTACAGTGGAAACGGCAGGCACTTCAAACCGGCACTAGGAAACAGACTGAGAAACCAGAGTAAGTGTTTCTCCTGCAACCCGTTCCCTTTGTGCTGGATGAACGAACGTCTCTCCACATGCTCAGTTCTGAGAGATAAGTGTGTGTGAAAGCCGTCCTTCACCTAGCTTGAAGGGAACACCAAGTTTCTTTTCAGTTGCAAACTCCACTCCATACATATCTATGGGGAGGTTCAAGCTCCAGGCCGGTTTTACAGGGCAAACGGCAGGCACTTCAAACCGGCACTAGGAAACAGACTGAGAACCCAGAGTAAGTGTTTCTCCTGCAACCCGTTCCCTTTGTGCTGGATGAACGAACGTCTCTCCACATGCTCAGTTCTGAGAGATTAATGTGTGTGAAAGCCGTCCTTCACCTAGCTTGAAGGGAACACAAAGTTTCTTTTCAGTTGCAAACTCCACTCCATACATATCTATGGGGAGGTTCAAGCTCCAGGCCGGTTTTACAGTGCAAACGGCAGGCACTTCAATCCGGCACTAGGAAACAGACTGAGAACCCAGAGTAAGTGTTTCTCCTGCAACCCGTTCCCTTTGTGCTGGATGAACGAACGTCTCTCCACATGCTCAGTTCTGAGAGATAAGTGTGTGTGAAAGCCGTCCTTCACCTAGCTTGAAGGGAACACAAAGTTTCTTTTCAGTTGCAAACTCCACTCCATACATATCTATGGGGAGGTTCAAGCTCCAGGCCGGTTTTACAGTGCAAACGGCAGGCACTTCAAACCGGCACTAGGAAACAGACTGAGAACCCAGAGTAAGTGTTTCTCCTGCAACCCGTTCCCTTTGTGCTGGATGAACGAACGTCTCTCCACATGCTCAGTTCTGAGAGATAAGTGTGTGTGAAAGCCGTCCTTCACCTAGCTTGAAGGGAACACAAAGTTTCTTTTCAGTTGCAAACTCCACTCCATACATATCTATGGGGAGGTTCAAGCTCCAGGCCGGTTTTACAGTGCAAACGGCAGGCACTTCAAACCGGCACTAGGAAACAGACTGAGAACCCAGAGTAAGTGTTTCTCCTGCAACCCGTTCCCTTTGTGCTGGATGAACGAACGTCTCTCCACATGCTCAGTTCTGAGAGATAAGTGTGTGTGAAAGCCGTCCTTCACCTAGCTTGAAGGGAACACCAAGTTTCTTTTCAGTTGCAAACTCCACTCCATACATATCTATGGGGAGGTTCAAGCTCCAGGCCGGTTTTACAGTGCAAACGGCAGGCACTTCAAACCGGCACTAGGAAACAGACTGAGAAAGCAGAGGAAGTGTTTCTCCTGCAACCCGTTCCCTTTGTGCTGGATGAACGAACGTCTCTCCACATGCTCAGTTCTGAGAGATAAGTGTGTGTGAAAGCCGTCCTTCAACTAGCTTGAAGGGAACACAAAGTTTCTTTTCAGTTGCAAACTCCACTCCATACATATCTATGGGGAGGTTCAAGCTCCAGGCCGGTTTTACAGTGCAAACGGCAGGCACTTCAAACCGGCACTAGGAAACAGACTGAGAAAGCAGAGGAAGTGTTTCTCCTGCAACCCGTTCCCTTTGTGCTGGATGAACGAACGTCTCTCCACATGCTCAGTTCTGAGAGATAAGTGTGTGTGAAAGCCGTCCTTCACCTAGCTTGAAGGGAACACCAAGTTTCTTTTCAGTTGCAAACTCCACTCCATACATATCTATGGGGAGGTTCAAGCTCCAGGCCGGTTTTACAGTGGAAACGGCAGGCACTTCAAACCGGCACTAGGAAACAGACTGAGAAACCAGAGTAAGTGTTTCTCCTGCAACCCGTTCCCTTTGTGCTGGATGAACGAACGTCTCTCCACATGCTCAGTTCTGAGAGATAAGTGTGTGTGAAAGCCGTCCTTCACCTAGCTTGAAGGGAACACCAAGTTTCTTTTCAGTTGCAAACTCCACTCCATACATATCTATGGGGAGGTTCAAGCTCCAGGCCGGTTTTACAGGGCAAACGGCAGGCACTTCAAACCGGCACTAGGAAACAGACTGAGAACCCAGAGTAAGTGTTTCTCCTGCAACCCGTTCCCTTTGTGCTGGATGAACGAACGTCTCTCCACATGCTCAGTTCTGAGAGATTAATGTGTGTGAAAGCCGTCCTTCACCTAGCTTGAAGGGAACACAAAGTTTCTTTTCAGTTGCAAACTCCACTCCATACATATCTATGGGGAGGTTCAAGCTCCAGGCCGGTTTTACAGTGCAAACGGCAGGCACTTCAATCCGGCACTAGGAAACAGACTGAGAACCCAGAGTAAGTGTTTCTCCTGCAACCCGTTCCCTTTGTGCTGGATGAACGAACGTCTCTCCACATGCTCAGTTCTGAGAGATAAGTGTGTGTGAAAGCCGTCCTTCACCTAGCTTGAAGGGAACACAAAGTTTCTTTTCAGTTGCAAACTCCACTCCATACATATCTATGGGGAGGTTCAAGCTCCAGGCCGGTTTTACAGTGCAAACGGCAGGCACTTCAAACCGGCACTAGGAAACAGACTGAGAACCCAGAGTAAGTGTTTCTCCTGCAACCCGTTCCCTTTGTGCTGGATGAACGAACGTCTCTCCACATGCTCAGTTCTGAGAGATAAGTGTGTGTGAAAGCCGTCCTTCACCTAGCTTGAAGGGAACACAAAGTTTCTTTTCAGTTGCAAACTCCACTCCATACATATCTATGGGGAGGTTCAAGCTCCAGGCCGGTTTTACAGTGCAAACGGCAGGCACTTCAAACCGGCACTAGGAAACAGACTGAGAACCCAGAGTAAGTGTTTCTCCTGCAACCCGTTCCCTTTGTGCTGGATGAACGAACGTCTCTCCACATGCTCAGTTCTGAGAGATAAGTGTGTGTGAAAGCCGTCCTTCACCTAGCTTGAAGGGAACACAAAGTTTCTTTTCAGTTGCAAACTCCACTCCATACATATCTATGGGGAGGTTCAAGCTCCAGGCCGGTTTTACAGTGCAAACGGCAGGCACTTCAAACCGGCACTAGGAAACAGACTGAGAACCCAGAGTAAGTGTTTCTCCTGCAACCCGTTCCCTTTGTGCTGGATGAACGAACGTCTCTCCACATGCTCAGTTCTGAGAGATAAGTGTGCGTGAAAGCCGTCCTTCACCTAGCTTGAAGGGAACACAAAGTTTCTTTTCAGTTGCAAACTCCACTCCATACATATCTATGGGGAGGTTCAAGCTCCAGGCCGGTTTTACAGTGCAAACGGCAGGCACTTCAAACCGGCACTAGGAAACAGACTGAGAACCCAGAGTAAGTGTTTCTCCTGCAACCCGTTCCCTTTGTGCTGGATGAACGAACGTCTCTCCACATGCTCAGTTCTGAGAGATAAGTGTGTGTGAAAGCCGTCCTTCACCTAGCTTGAAGGGAACACCAAGTTTCTTTTCAGTTGCAAACTCCACTCCATACATATCTATGGGGAGGTTCAAGCTCCAGGCCGGTTTTACAGTGCAAACGGCAGGCACTTCAAACCGGCACTAGGAAACAGACTGAGAACCCAGAGTAAGTGTTTCTCCTGCAACCCGTTCCCTTTGTGCTGGATGAACGAACGTCTCTCCACATGCTCAGTTCTGAGAGATAAGTGTGTGTGAAAGCCGTCCTTCACCTAGCTTGAAGGGAACACAAAGTTTCTTTTCAGTTGCAAACTCCACTCCATACATATCTATGGGGAGGTTCAAGCTCCAGGCCGGTTTTACAGTGCAAACGGCAGGCACTTCAAACCGGCACTAGGAAACAGACTGAGAACCCAGAGTAAGTGTTTCTCCTGCAACCCGTTCCCTTTGTGCTGGATGAACGAACGTCTCTCCACATGCTCAGTTCTGAGAGATAAGTGTGTGTGAAAGCCGTCCTTCACCTAGCTTGAAGGGAACACCAAGTTTCTTTTCAGTTGCAAACTCCACTCCATACATATCTATGGGGAGGTTCAAGCTCCAGGCCGGTTTTACAGTGCAAACGGCAGGCACTTCAAACCGGCACTAGGAAACAGACTGAGAACCCAGAGTAAGTGTTTCTCCTGCAACCCGTTCCCTTTGTGCTGGATGAACGAACGTCTCTCCACATGCTCAGTTCTGAGAGATAAGTGTGTGTGAAAGCCGTCCTTCACCTAGCTTGAAGGGAACACAAAGTTTCTTTTCAGTTGCAAACTCCACTCCATACATATCTATGGGGAGGTTCAAGCTCCAGGCCGGTTTTACAGTGCAAACGGCAGGCACTTCAAACCGGCACTAGGAAACAGACTGAGAACCCAGAGTAAGTGTTTCTCCTGCAACCCGTTCCCTTTGTGCTGGATGAACGAACGTCTCTCCACATGCTCAGTTCTGAGAGATAAGTGTGTGTGAAAGCCGTCCTTCACCTAGCTTGAAGGGAACACAAAGTTTCTTTTCAGTTGCAAACTCCACTCCATACATATCTATGGGGAGGTTCAAGCTCCAGGCCGGTTTTACAGTGCAAACGGCAGGCACTTCAAACCGGCACTAGGAAACAGACTGAGAACCCAGAGTAAGTGTTTCTCCTGCAACCCGTTCCCTTTGTGCTGGATGAACGAACGTCTCTCCACATGCTCAGTTCTGAGAGATAAGTGTGCGTGAAAGCCGTCCTTCACCTAGCTTGAAGGGAACACAAAGTTTCTTTTCAGTTGCAAACTCCACTCCATACATATCTATGGGGAGGTTCAAGCTCCAGGCCGGTTTTACAGTGAAAACGGCAGGCACTTCAAACCGGCACTAGGAAACAGACTGAGAACCCAGAGTAAGTGTTTCTCCTGCAACCCGTTCCCTTTGTGCTGGATGAACGAACGTCTCTCCACATGCTCAGTTCTGAGAGATAAGTGTGTGTGAAAGCCGTCCTTCACCTAGCTTGAAGGGAACACCAAGTTTCTTTTCAGTTGCAAACTCCACTCCATACATATCTATGGGGAGGTTCAAGCTCCAGGCCGGTTTTACAGTGCAAACGGCAGGCACTTCAAACCGGCACTAGGAAACAGACTGAGAACCCAGAGTAAGTGTTTCTCCTGCAACCCGTTCCCTTTGTGCTGGATGAACGAACGTCTCTCCACATGCTCAGTTCTGAGAGATAAGTGTGTGTGAAAGCCGTCCTTCACCTAGCTTGAAGGGAACACAAAGTTTCTTTTCAGTTGCAAACTCCACTCCATACATATCTATGGGGAGGTTCAAGCTCCAGGCCGGTTTTACAGTGCAAACGGCAGGCACTTGAAACCGGCACTAGGAAACAGACTGAGAACCCAGAGTAAGTGTTTCTCCTGCAACCCGTTCCCTTTGTGCTGGATGAACGAACGTCTCTCCACATGCTCAGTTCTGAGAGATAAGTGTGTGTGAAAGCCGTCCTTCACCTAGCTTGAAGGGAACACAAAGTTTCTTTTCAGTTGCAAACTCCACTCCATACATATCTATGGGGAGGTTCAAGCTCCAGGCCGGTTTTACAGTGCAAACGGCAGGCACTTCAAACCGGCACTAGGAAACAGACTGAGAACCCAGAGTAAGTGTTTCTCCTGCAACCCGTTCCCTTTGTGCTGGATGAACGAACGTCTCTCCACATGCTCAGTTCTGAGAGATAAGTGTGTGTGAAAGCCGTCCTTCACCTAGCTTGAAGGGAACACAAAGTTTCTTTTCAGTTGCAAAGTCCACTCCATACATATCTATGGGGAGGTTCAAGCTCCAGGCCGGTTTTACAGTGCAAACGGCAGGCACTTCAAACCGGCACTAGGAAACAGACTGAGAACCCAGAGTAAGTGTTTCTCCTGCAACCCGTTCCCTTTGTGCTGGATGAACGAACGTCTCTCCACATGCTCAGTTCTGAGAGATAAGTGTGTGTGAAAGCCGTCCTTCACCTAGCTTGAAGGGAACACAAAGTTTCTTTTCAGTTGCAAACTCCACTCCATACATATCTATGGGGAGGTTCAAGCTCCAGGCCGGTTTTACAGTGCAAACGGCAGGCACTTCAAACCGGCACTAGGAAACAGACTGAGAAACCCGAGTAAGTGTTTCTCCTGCAACCCGTTCCCTTTGTGCTGGATGAACGAACGTCTCTCCACATGCTCAGTTCTGAGAGATAAGTGTGTGTGAAAGCCGTCCTTCACCTAGCTTGAAGGGAACACCAAGTTTCTTTTCAGTTGCAAACTCCACTCCATACATATCTATGGGGAGGTTCAAGCTCCAGGCCGGTTTTACAGTGCAAACGGCAGGCACTTCAAACCGGCACTAGGAAACAGACTGAGAACCCAGAGTAAGTGTTTCTCCTGCAACCCGTTCCCTTTGTGCTGGATGAACGAAAGTCTCTCCACATGCTCAGTTCTGAGAGATAAGTGTGTGTGAAAGCCGTCCTTCACCTAGCTTGAAGGGAACACAAAGTTTCTTTTCAGTTGCAAACTCCACTCCATACATATCTATGGGGAGGTTCAAGCTCCAGGCCGGTTTTACAGTGCAAACGGCAGGCACTTCAAACCGGCACTAGGAAACAGACTGAGAACCCAGAGTAAGTGTTTCTCCTGCAACCCGTTCCCTTTGTGCTGGATGAACGAACGTCTCTCCACATGCTCAGTTCTGAGAGATAAGTGTGTGTGAAAGCCGTCCTTCACCTAGCTTGAAGGGAACACAAAGTTTCTTTTCAGTTGCAAACTCCACTCCATACATATCTATGGGGAGGTTCAAGCTCCAGGCCGGTTTTACAGTGCAAACGGCAGGCACTTCATACCGGCACTAGGAAACAAACTGAGAAACCAGAGTAAGTGTTTCTCCTGCAACCCGTACCCTTTGTGCTGGATGAACGAACGTCTCTCCACATGCTCAGTTCTGAGAGATAAGTGTGTGTGAAAGCCATCCTTCACCTAGCTTGAAGGGAACACCAAGTTTCTTTACAGTTGCAAACTCCACTCCATACATATCTATGGGGAGGTTCAAGCTCCAGGCCGGTTTTACAGTGCAAACGGCAGGCACTTCAAACCGGCACTAGGAAACAGACTGAGAACCCAGAGTAAGTGTTTCTCCTGCAACCCGTTCCCTTTGTGCTGGATGAACGAACGTCTCTCCACATGCTCAGTTCTGAGAGATAAGTGTGTGTGAAAGCCGTCCTTCACCTAGCTTGAAGGGAACACAAAGTTTCTTTTCAGTTGCAAAGTCCACTCCATACATATCTATGGGGAGGTTCAAGCTCCAGGCCGGTTTTACAGTGCAAACGGCAGGCACTTCAAACCGGCACTAGGAAACAGACTGAGAAAGCAGAGTAAGTGTTTCTCCTGCAACCCGTTCCCTTTGTGCTGGATGAACGAACGTCTCTCCACATGCTCAGTTCTGAGAGATAAGTGTGTGTGAAAGCCGTCCTTCACCTAGCTTGAAGGGAACACCAAGTTTCTTTTCAGTTGCAAACTCCACTCCATACATATCTATGGGGAGGTTCAAGCTCCAGGCCGGTTTTACAGTGCAAACGGCAGGCACTTCAAACCGGCACTAGGAAACAGACTGAGAACCCAGAGTAAGTGTTTCTCCTGCAACCCGTTCCCTTTGTGCTGGATGAACGAACGTCTCTCCACATGCTCAGTTCTGAGAGATAAGTGTGTGTGAAAGCCGTCCTTCACCTAGCTTGAAGGGAACACAAAGTTTCTTTTCAGTTGCAAACTCCACTCCATACATATCTATGGGGAGGTTCAAGCTCCAGGCCGGTTTTTCAGTGCAAACGGCAGGCACTTCAAACCGGCACTAGGAAACAGACTGAGAAAGCAGAGTAAGTGTTTCTCCTGCAACCCGTTCCCTTTGTGCTGGATGAACGAACGTCTCTCCACATGCTCAGTTCTGAGAGATAAGTGTGTGTGAAAGCCGTCCTTCACCTAGCTTGAAGGGAACACAAAGTTTCTTTTCAGTTGCAAACTCCACTCCATACATATCTATGGGGAGGTTCAAGCTCCAGGCCGGTTTTACAGTGCAAACGGCAGGCACTTCAAACCGGCACTAGGGAACAGACTGAGAACCCAGAGTAAGTGTTTCTCCTGCAACCCGTTCCCTTTGTGCTGGATGAACGAACGTCTCTCCACATGCTCAGTTCTGAGAGATAAGTGTGTGTGAAAGCCGTCTTTCACCTAGCTTGAAGGGAACACAAGTTTCTTTCCAGTTGCAAACTCCACTCCATACATATCTATGGGGAGGTTCAAGCTCCAGGCCGGTTTTACAGTGCAAACGGCATGAACTTCAAACCGGCACTAGGAAACAGACTGAGAAAGCAGAGTAAGTGTTTCTCATGCAACCCGTTCCCTTTGTGCTGGATGAACGAACGTCTCTCCACATGCTCAGTTCTGAGAGATAGGTGTGTGTGAAAGCCGTACTTCACCTAGCTTGAAGGGAACACCAAGTTTCTTTTCAGTTGCAAACTCCACTCCATACATATCTATGGGGAGGTTCAAGCTCCAGGCCGGTTTTACAGTGCAAACGGCAGGCACTTCAAACCGGCACTAGGAAACAGACTGAGAACCCAGAGTAAGTGTTTCTCCTGCAACCCGTTCCCTTTGTGCTGGATGAACGAACGTCTCTCCACATGCTCAGTTCTGAGAGATAAGTGTGTGTGAAAGCCGTCCTTCACCTAGCTTGAAGGGAACACAAAGTTTCTTTTCAGTTGCAAACTCCACTCCATACATATCTATGGGGAGGTTCAAGCTCCAGGCCGGTTTTACAGTGCAAACGGCAGGCACTTCAAACCGGCACTAGGAAACAGACTGAGAACCCAGAGTAAGTGTTTCTCCTGCAACCCGTTCCCTTTGTGCTGGATGAACGAACGTCTCTCCACATGCTCAGTTCTGAGAGATAAGTGTGCGTGAAAGCCGTCCTTCACCTAGCTTGAAGGGAACACAAAGTTTCTTTTCAGTTGCAAACTCCACTCCATACATATCTATGGGGAGGTTCAAGCTCCAGGCCGGTTTTACAGTGCAAACGGCAGGCACTTCAAACCGGCACTAGGAAACAGACTGAGAACCCAGAGTAAGTGTTTCTCCTGCAACCCGTTCCCTTTGTGCTGGATGAACGAACGTCTCTCCACATGCTCAGTTCTGAGAGATAAGTGTGTGTGAAAGCCGTCCTTCACCTAGCTTGAAGGGAACACCAAGTTTCTTTTCAGTTGCAAACTCCACTCCATACATATCTATGGGGAGGTTCAAGCTCCAGGCCGGTTTTACAGTGCAAACGGCAGGCACTTCAAACCGGCACTAGGAAACAGACTGAGAACCCAGAGTAAGTGTTTCTCCTGCAACCCGTTCCCTTTGTGCTGGATGAACGAACGTCTCTCCACATGCTCAGTTCTGAGAGATAAGTGTGTGTGAAAGCCGTCCTTCACCTAGCTTGAAGGGAACACAAAGTTTCTTTTCAGTTGCAAACTCCACTCCATACATATCTATGGGGAGGTTCAAGCTCCAGGCCGGTTTTACAGTGCAAACGGCAGGCACTTCAAACCGGCACTAGGAAACAGACTGAGAACCCAGAGTAAGTGTTTCTCCTGCAACCCGTTCCCTTTGTGCTGGATGAACGAACGTCTCTCCACATGCTCAGTTCTGAGAGATAAGTGTGTGTGAAAGCCGTCCTTCACCTAGCTTGAAGGGAACACCAAGTTTCTTTTCAGTTGCAAACTCCACTCCATACATATCTATGGGGAGGTTCAAGCTCCAGGCCGGTTTTACAGTGCAAACGGCAGGCACTTCAAACCGGCACTAGGAAACAGACTGAGAACCCAGAGTAAGTGTTTCTCCTGCAACCCGTTCCCTTTGTGCTGGATGAACGAACGTCTCTCCACATGCTCAGTTCTGAGAGATAAGTGTGTGTGAAAGCCGTCCTTCACCTAGCTTGAAGGGAACACAAAGTTTCTTTTCAGTTGCAAACTCCACTCCATACATATCTATGGGGAGGTTCAAGCTCCAGGCCGGTTTTACAGTGCAAACGGCAGGCACTTCAAACCGGCACTAGGAAACAGACTGAGAACCCAGAGTAAGTGTTTCTCCTGCAACCCGTTCCCTTTGTGCTGGATGAACGAACGTCTCTCCACATGCTCAGTTCTGAGAGATAAGTGTGTGTGAAAGCCGTCCTTCACCTAGCTTGAAGGGAACACAAAGTTTCTTTTCAGTTGCAAACTCCACTCCATACATATCTATGGGGAGGTTCAAGCTCCAGGCCGGTTTTACAGTGCAAACGGCAGGCACTTGAAACCGGCACTAGGAAACAGACTGAGAACCCAGAGTAAGTGTTTCTCCTGCAACCCGTTCCCTTTGTGCTGGATGAACGAACGTCTCTCCACATGCTCAGTTCTGAGAGATAAGTGTGTGTGAAAGCCGTCCTTCACCTAGCTTGAAGGGAACACAAAGTTTCTTTTCAGTTGCAAACTCCACTCCATACATATCTATGGGGAGGTTCAAGCTCCAGGCCGGTTTTACAGTGCAAACGGCAGGCACTTCAAACCGGCACTAGGAAACAGACTGAGAACCCAGAGTAAGTGTTTCTCCTGCAACCCGTTCCCTTTGTGCTGGATGAACGAACGTCTCTCCACATGCTCAGTTCTGAGAGATAAGTGTGTGTGAAAGCCGTCCTTCACCTAGCTTGAAGGGAACACAAAGTTTCTTTTCAGTTGCAAAGTCCACTCCATACATATCTATGGGGAGGTTCAAGCTCCAGGCCGGTTTTACAGTGCAAACGGCAGGCACTTCAAACCGGCACTAGGAAACAGACTGAGAACCCAGAGTAAGTGTTTCTCCTGCAACCCGTTCCCTTTGTGCTGGATGAACGAACGTCTCTCCACATGCTCAGTTCTGAGAGATAAGTGTGTGTGAAAGCCGTCCTTCACCTAGCTTGAAGGGAACACAAAGTTTCTTTTCAGTTGCAAACTCCACTCCATACATATCTATGGGGAGGTTCAAGCTCCAGGCCGGTTTTACAGTGCAAACGGCAGGCACTTCAAACCGGCACTAGGAAACAGACTGAGAAAGCAGAGTAAGTGTTTCTCCTGCAACCCGTTCCCTTTGTGCTGGATGAACGAACGTCTCTCCACATGCTCAGTTCTGAGAGATAAGTGTGTGTGAAAGCCGTCCTTCACCTAGCTTGAAGGGAACACCAAGTTTCTTTTCAGTTGCAAACTCCACTCCATACATATCTATGGGGAGGTTCAAGCTCCAGGCCGGTTTTACAGTGCAAACGGCAGGCACTTCAAACCGGCACTAGGAAACAGACTGAGAACCCAGAGTAAGTGTTTCTCCTGCAACCCGTTCCCTTTGTGCTGGATGAACGAAAGTCTCTCCACATGCTCAGTTCTGAGAGATAAGTGTGTGTGAAAGCCGTCCTTCACCTAGCTTGAAGGGAACACAAAGTTTCTTTTCAGTTGCAAACTCCACTCCATACATATCTATGGGGAGGTTCAAGCTCCAGGCCGGTTTTACAGTGCAAACGGCAGGCACTTCAAACCGGCACTAGGAAACAGACTGAGAACCCAGAGTAAGTGTTTCTCCTGCAACCCGTTCCCTTTGTGCTGGATGAACGAACGTCTCTCCACATGCTCAGTTCTGAGAGATAAGTGTGTGTGAAAGCCGTCCTTCACCTAGCTTGAAGGGAACACAAAGTTTCTTTTCAGTTGCAAACTCCACTCCATACATATCTATGGGGAGGTTCAAGCTCCAGGCCGGTTTTACAGTGCAAACGGCAGGCACTTCATACCGGCACTAGGAAACAAACTGAGAAACCAGAGTAAGTGTTTCTCCTGCAACCCGTACCCTTTGTGCTGGATGAACGAACGTCTCTCCACATGCTCAGTTCTGAGAGATAAGTGTGTGTGAAAGCCATCCTTCACCTAGCTTGAAGGGAACACCAAGTTTCTTTACAGTTGCAAACTCCACTCCATACATATCTATGGGGAGGTTCAAGCTCCAGGCCGGTTTTACAGTGCAAACGGCAGGCACTTCAAACCGGCACTAGGAAACAGACTGAGAACCCAGAGTAAGTGTTTCTCCTGCAACCCGTTCCCTTTGTGCTGGATGAACGAACGTCTCTCCACATGCTCAGTTCTGAGAGATAAGTGTGTGTGAAAGCCGTCCTTCACCTAGCTTGAAGGGAACACAAAGTTTCTTTTCAGTTGCAAAGTCCACTCCATACATATCTATGGGGAGGTTCAAGCTCCAGGCCGGTTTTACAGTGCAAACGGCAGGCACTTCAAACCGGCACTAGGAAACAGACTGAGAAAGCAGAGTAAGTGTTTCTCCTGCAACCCGTTCCCTTTGTGCTGGATGAACGAACGTCTCTCCACATGCTCAGTTCTGAGAGATAAGTGTGTGTGAAAGCCGTCCTTCACCTAGCTTGAAGGGAACACCAAGTTTCTTTTCAGTTGCAAACTCCACTCCATACATATCTATGGGGAGGTTCAAGCTCCAGGCCGGTTTTACAGTGCAAACGGCAGGCACTTCAAACCGGCACTAGGAAACAGACTGAGAACCCAGAGTAAGTGTTTCTCCTGCAACCCGTTCCCTTTGTGCTGGATGAACGAACGTCTCTCCACATGCTCAGTTCTGAGAGATAAGTGTGTGTGAAAGCCGTCCTTCACCTAGCTTGAAGGGAACACAAAGTTTCTTTTCAGTTGCAAACTCCACTCCATACATATCTATGGGGAGGTTCAAGCTCCAGGCCGGTTTTTCAGTGCAAACGGCAGGCACTTCAAACCGGCACTAGGAAACAGACTGAGAAAGCAGAGTAAGTGTTTCTCCTGCAACCCGTTCCCTTTGTGCTGGATGAACGAACGTCTCTCCACATGCTCAGTTCTGAGAGATAAGTGTGTGTGAAAGCCGTCCTTCACCTAGCTTGAAGGGAACACAAAGTTTCTTTTCAGTTGCAAACTCCACTCCATACATATCTATGGGGAGGTTCAAGCTCCAGGCCGGTTTTACAGTGCAAACGGCAGGCACTTCAAACCGGCACTAGGGAACAGACTGAGAACCCAGAGTAAGTGTTTCTCCTGCAACCCGTTCCCTTTGTGCTGGATGAACGAACGTCTCTCCACATGCTCAGTTCTGAGAGATAAGTGTGTGTGAAAGCCGTCTTTCACCTAGCTTGAAGGGAACACAAGTTTCTTTCCAGTTGCAAACTCCACTCCATACATATCTATGGGGAGGTTCAAGCTCCAGGCCGGTTTTACAGTGCAAACGGCATGAACTTCAAACCGGCACTAGGAAACAGACTGAGAAAGCAGAGTAAGTGTTTCTCATGCAACCCGTTCCCTTTGTGCTGGATGAACGAACGTCTCTCCACATGCTCAGTTCTGAGAGATAGGTGTGTGTGAAAGCCGTACTTCACCTAGCTTGAAGGGAACACCAAGTTTCTTTTCAGTTGCAAACTCCACTCCATACATATCTATGGGGAGGTTCAAGCTCCAGGCCGGTTTTACAGTGCAAACGGCAGGCACTTCAAACCGGCACTAGGAAACAGACTGAGAACCCAGAGTAAGTGTTTCTCCTGCAACCCGTTCCCTTTGTGCTGGATGAACGAACGTCTCTCCACATGCTCAGTTCTGAGAGATAAGTGTGTGTGAAAGCCGTCCTTCACCTAGCTTGAAGGGAACACAAAGTTTCTTTTCAGTTGCAAACTCCACTCCATACATATCTATGGGGAGGTTCAAGCTCCAGGCCGGTTTTACAGTGCAAACGGCAGGCACTTCAAACCGGCACTAGGAAACAGACTGAGAACCCAGAGTAAGTGTTTCTCCTGCAACCCGTTCCCTTTGTGCTGGATGAACGAACGTCTCTCCACATGCTCAGTTCTGAGAGATAAGTGTGCGTGAAAGCCGTCCTTCACCTAGCTTGAAGGGAACACAAAGTTTCTTTTCAGTTGCAAACTCCACTCCATACATATCTATGGGGAGGTTCAAGCTCCAGGCCGGTTTTACAGTGCAAACGGCAGGCACTTCAAACCGGCACTAGGAAACAGACTGAGAACCCAGAGTAAGTGTTTCTCCTGCAACCCGTTCCCTTTGTGCTGGATGAACGAACGTCTCTCCACATGCTCAGTTCTGAGAGATAAGTGTGCGTGAAAGCCGTCCTTCACCTAGCTTGAAGGGAACACAAAGTTTCTTTTCAGTTGCAAACTCCACTCCATACATATCTATGGGGAGGTTCAAGCTCCAGGCCGGTTTTACAGTGCAAACGGCAGGCACTTCAAACCGGCACTAGGAAACAGACTGAGAACCCAGAGTAAGTGTTTCTCCTGCAACCCGTTCCCTTTGTGCTGGATGAACGAACGTCTCTCCACATGCTCAGTTCTGAGAGATAAGTGTGCGTGAAAGCCGTCCTTCACCTAGCTTGAAGGGAACACAAAGTTTCTTTTCAGTTGCAAACTCCACTCCATACATATCTATGGGGAGGTTCAAGCTCCAGGCCGGTTTTACAGTGCAAACGGCAGGCACTTCAAACCGGCACTAGGAAACAGACTGAGAACCCAGAGTAAGTGTTTCTCCTGCAACCCGTTCCCTTTGTGCTGGATGAACGAACGTCTCTCCACATGCTCAGTTCTGAGAGATAAGTGTGTGTGAAAGCCGTCCTTCACCTAGCTTGAAGGGAACACCAAGTTTCTTTTCAGTTGCAAACTCCACTCCATACATATCTATGGGGAGGTTCAAGCTCCAGGCCGGTTTTTCAGTGCAAACGGCAGGCACTTCAAACCGGCACTAGGAAACAGACTGAGAACCCAGAGTAAGTGTTTCTCCTGCAACCCGTTCCCTTTGTGCTGGATGAACGAACGTCTCTCCACATGCTCAGTTCTGAGAGATAAGTGTGTGTGAAAGCCGTCCTTCACCTAGCTTGAAGGGAACACAAAGTTTCTTTTCAGTTGCAAAGTCCACTCCATACATATCTATGGGGAGGTTCAAGCTCCAGGCCGGTTTTACAGTGCAAACGGCAGGCACTTCAAACCGGCACTAGGAAACAGACTGAGAAAGCAGAGTAAGTGTTTCTCCTGCAACCCGTTCCCTTTGTGCTGGATGAACGAACGTCTCTCCACATGCTCAGTTCTGAGAGATAAGTGTGTGTGAAAGCCGTCCTTCACCTAGCTTGAAGGGAACACCAAGTTTCTTTTCAGTTGCAAACTCCACTCCATACATATCTATGGGGAGGTTCAAGCTCCAGGCCGGTTTTACAGTGCAAACGGCAGGCACTTCAAACCGGCACTAGGAAACAGACTGAGAACCCAGAGTAAGTGTTTCTCCTGCAACCCGTTCCCTTTGTGCTGGATGAACGAACGTCTCTCCACATGCTCAGTTCTGAGAGATAAGTGTGTGTGAAAGCCGTCCTTCACCTAGCTTGAAGGGAACACAAAGTTTCTTTTCAGTTGCAAACTCCACTCCATACATATCTATGGGGAGGTTCAAGCTCCAGGCCGGTTTTTCAGTGCAAACGGCAGGCACTTCAAACCGGCACTAGGAAACAGACTGAGAAAGCAGAGTAAGTGTTTCTCCTGCAACCCGTTCCCTTTGTGCTGGATGAACGAACGTCTCTCCACATGCTCAGTTCTGAGAGATAAGTGTGTGTGAAAGCCGTCCTTCACCTAGCTTGAAGGGAACACAAAGTTTCTTTTCAGTTGCAAACTCCACTCCATACATATCTATGGGGAGGTTCAAGCTCCAGGCCGGTTTTACAGTGCAAACGGCAGGCACTTCAAACCGGCACTAGGGAACAGACTGAGAACCCAGAGTAAGTGTTTCTCCTGCAACCCGTTCCCTTTGTGCTGGATGAACGAACGTCTCTCCACATGCTCAGTTCTGAGAGATAAGTGTGTGTGAAAGCCGTCTTTCACCTAGCTTGAAGGGAACACAAGTTTCTTTCCAGTTGCAAACTCCACTCCATACATATCTATGGGGAGGTTCAAGCTCCAGGCCGGTTTTACAGTGCAAACGGCATGAACTTCAAACCGGCACTAGGAAACAGACTGAGAAAGCAGAGTAAGTGTTTCTCATGCAACCCGTTCCCTTTGTGCTGGATGAACGAACGTCTCTCCACATGCTCAGTTCTGAGAGATAGGTGTGTGTGAAAGCCGTACTTCACCTAGCTTGAAGGGAACACCAAGTTTCTTTTCAGTTGCAAACTCCACTCCATACATATCTATGGGGAGGTTCAAGCTCCAGGCCGGTTTTACAGTGCAAACGGCAGGCACTTCAAACCGGCACTAGGAAACAGACTGAGAACCCAGAGTAAGTGTTTCTCCTGCAACCCGTTCCCTTTGTGCTGGATGAACGAACGTCTCTCCACATGCTCAGTTCTGAGAGATAAGTGTGTGTGAAAGCCGTCCTTCACCTAGCTTGAAGGGAACACAAAGTTTCTTTTCAGTTGCAAACTCCACTCCATACATATCTATGGGGAGGTTCAAGCTCCAGGCCGGTTTTACAGTGCAAACGGCACGCACTTCAAACCGGCACTAGGAAACAGACTGAGAACCCAGAGTAAGTGTTTCTCCTGCAACCCGTTCCCTTTGTGCTGGATGAACGAACGTCTCTCCACATGCTCAGTTCTGAGAGATAAGTGTGCGTGAAAGCCGTCCTTCACCTAGCTTGAAGGGAACACAAAGTTTCTTTTCAGTTGCAAACTCCACTCCATACATATCTATGGGGAGGTTCAAGCTCCAGGCCGGTTTTACAGTGCAAACGGCAGGCACTTCAAACCGGCACTAGGAAACAGACTGAGAACCCAGAGTAAGTGTTTCTCCTGCAACCCGTTCCCTTTGTGCTGGATGAACGAACGTCTCTCCACATGCTCAGTTCTGAGAGATAAGTGTGCGTGAAAGCCGTCCTTCACCTAGCTTGAAGGGAACACAAAGTTTCTTTTCAGTTGCAAACTCCACTCCATACATATCTATGGGGAGGTTCAAGCTCCAGGCCGGTTTTACAGTGCAAACGGCAGGCACTTCAAACCGGCACTAGGAAACAGACTGAGAACCCAGAGTAAGTGTTTCTCCTGCAACCCGTTCCCTTTGTGCTGGATGAACGAACGTCTCTCCACATGCTCAGTTCTGAGAGATAAGTGTGCGTGAAAGCCGTCCTTCACCTAGCTTGAAGGGAACACAAAGTTTCTTTTCAGTTGCAAACTCCACTCCATACATATCTATGGGGAGGTTCAAGCTCCAGGCCGGTTTTACAGTGCAAACGGCAGGCACTTCAAACCGGCACTAGGAAACAGACTGAGAACCCAGAGTAAGTGTTTCTCCTGCAACCCGTTCCCTTTGTGCTGGATGAACGAACGTCTCTCCACATGCTCAGTTCTGAGAGATAAGTGTGTGTGAAAGCCGTCCTTCACCTAGCTTGAAGGGAACACCAAGTTTCTTTTCAGTTGCAAACTCCACTCCATACATATCTATGGGGAGGTTCAAGCTCCAGGCCGGTTTTTCAGTGCAAACGGCAGGCACTTCAAACCGGCACTAGGAAACAGACTGAGAAAGCAGAGTAAGTGTTTCTCCTGCAACCCGTTCCCTTTGTGCTGGATGAACGAACGTCTCTCCACATGCTCAGTTCTGAGAGATAAGTGTGTGTGAAAGCCGTCCTTCACCTAGCTTGAAGGGAACACAAAGTTTCTTTTCAGTTGCAAACTCCACTCCATACATATCTATGGGGAGGTTCAAGCTCCAGGCCGGTTTTACAGTGCAAACGGCAGGCACTTCAAACCGGCACTAGGGAACAGACTGAGAACCCAGAGTAAGTGTTTCTCCTGCAACCCGTTCCCTTTGTGCTGGATGAACGAACGTCTCTCCACATGCTCAGTTCTGAGAGATAAGTGTGTGTGAAAGCCGTCTTTCACCTAGCTTGAAGGGAACACAAGTTTCTTTCCAGTTGCAAACTCCACTCCATACATATCTATGGGGAGGTTCAAGCTCCAGGCCGGTTTTACAGTGCAAACGGCATGAACTTCAAACCGGCACTAGGAAACAGACTGAGAAAGCAGAGTAAGTGTTTCTCATGCAACCCGTTCCCTTTGTGCTGGATGAACGAACGTCTCTCCACATGCTCAGTTCTGAGAGATAGGTGTGTGTGAAAGCCGTACTTCACCTAGCTTGAAGGGAACACCAAGTTTCTTTTCAGTTGCAAACTCCACTCCATACATATCTATGGGGAGGTTCAAGCTCCAGGCCGGTTTTACAGTGCAAACGGCAGGCACTTCAAACCGGCACTAGGAAACAGACTGAGAACCCAGAGTAAGTGTTTCTCCTGCAACCCGTTCCCTTTGTGCTGGATGAACGAACGTCTCTCCACATGCTCAGTTCTGAGAGATAAGTGTGTGTGAAAGCCGTCCTTCACCTAGCTTGAAGGGAACACAAAGTTTCTTTTCAGTTGCAAACTCCACTCCATACATATCTATGGGGAGGTTCAAGCTCCAGGCCGGTTTTACAGTGCAAACGGCAGGCACTTCAAACCGGCACTAGGAAACAGACTGAGAACCCAGAGTAAGTGTTTCTCCTGCAACCCGTTCCCTTTGTGCTGGATGAACGAACGTCTCTCCACATGCTCAGTTCTGAGAGATAAGTGTGCGTGAAAGCCGTCCTTCACCTAGCTTGAAGGGAACACAAAGTTTCTTTTCAGTTGCAAACTCCACTCCATACATATCTATGGGGAGGTTCAAGCTCCAGGCCGGTTTTACAGTGCAAACGGCAGGCACTTCAAACCGGCACTAGGAAACAGACTGAGAACCCAGAGTAAGTGTTTCTCCTGCAACCCGTTCCCTTTGTGCTGGATGAACGAACGTCTCTCCACATGCTCAGTTCTGAGAGATAAGTGTGTGTGAAAGCCGTCCTTCACCTAGCTTGAAGGGAACACAAAGTTTCTTTTCAGTTGCAAACTCCACTCCATACATATCTATGGGGAGGTTCAAGCTCCAGGCCGGTTTTACAGTGCAAACGGCAGGCACTTCAAACCGGCACTAGGAAACAGACTGAGAACCCAGAGTAAGTGTTTCTCCTGCAACCCGTTCCCTTTGTGCTGGATGAACGAACGTCTCTCCACATGCTCAGTTCTGAGAGATAAGTGTGTGTGAAAGCCGTCCTTCACCTAGCTTGAAGGGAACACAAAGTTTCTTTTCAGTTGCAAACTCCACTCCATACATATCTATGGGGAGGTTCAAGCTCCAGGCCGGTTTTACAGTGCAAACGGCAGGCACTTCAAACCGGCACTAGGAAACAGACTGAGAACCCAGAGTAAGTGTTTCTCCTGCAACCCGTTCCCTTTGTGCTGGATGAACGAACGTCTCTCCACATGCTCAGTTCTGAGAGATAAGTGTGTGTGAAAGCCGTCCTTCACCTAGCTTGAAGGGAACACCAAGTTTCTTTTCAGTTGCAAACTCCACTCCATACATATCTATGGGGAGGTTCAAGCTCCAGGCCGGTTTTACAGTGCAAACGGCAGGCACTTCAAACCGGCACTAGGAAACAGACTGAGAACCCAGAGTAAGTGTTTCTCCTGCAACCCGTTCCCTTTGTGCTGGATGAACGAACGTCTCTCCACATGCTCAGTTCTGAGAGATAAGTGTGTGTGAAAGCCGTCCTTCACCTAGCTTGAAGGGAACACCAAGTTTCTTTTCAGTTGCAAACTCCACTCCATACATATCTATGGGGAGGTTCAAGCTCCAGGCCGGTTTTACAGTGCAAACGGCAGGCACTTCAAACCGGCACTAGGAAACAGACTGAGAACCCAGAGTAAGTGTTTCTCCTGCAACCCGTTCCCTTTGTGCTGGATGAACGAACGTCTCTCCACATGCTCAGTTCTGAGAGATAAGTGTGTGTGAAAGCCGTCCTTCACCTAGCTTGAAGGGAACACAAAGTTTCTTTTCAGTTGCAAACTCCACTCCATACATATCTATGGGGAGGTTCAAGCTCCAGGCCGGTTTTACAGTGCAAACGGCAGGCACTTGAAACCGGCACTAGGAAACAGACTGAGAACCCAGAGTAAGTGTTTCTCCTGCAACCCGTTCCCTTTGTGCTGGATGAACGAACGTCTCTCCACATGCTCAGTTCTGAGAGATAAGTGTGCGTGAAAGCCGTCCTTCACCTAGCTTGAAGGGAACACAAAGTTTCTTTTCAGTTGCAAACTCCACTCCATACATATCTATGGGGAGGTTCAAGCTCCAGGCCGGTTTTACAGTGAAAACGGCAGGCACTTCAAACCGGCACTAGGAAACAGACTGAGAACCCAGAGTAAGTGTTTCTCCTGCAACCCGTTCCCTTTGTGCTGGATGAACGAACGTCTCTCCACATGCTCAGTTCTGAGAGATAAGTGTGTGTGAAAGCCGTCCTTCACCTAGCTTGAAGGGAACACCAAGTTTCTTTTCAGTTGCAAACTCCACTCCATACATATCTATGGGGAGGTTCAAGCTCCAGGCCGGTTTTACAGTGCAAACGGCAGGCACTTCAAACCGGCACTAGGAAACAGACTGAGAACCCAGAGTAAGTGTTTCTCCTGCAACCCGTTCCCTTTGTGCTGGATGAACGAACGTCTCTCCACATGCTCAGTTCTGAGAGATAAGTGTGTGTGAAAGCCGTCCTTCACCTAGCTTGAAGGGAACACAAAGTTTCTTTTCAGTTGCAAACTCCACTCCATACATATCTATGGGGAGGTTCAAGCTCCAGGCCGGTTTTACAGTGCAAACGGCAGGCACTTGAAACCGGCACTAGGAAACAGACTGAGAACCCAGAGTAAGTGTTTCTCCTGCAACCCGTTCCCTTTGTGCTGGATGAACGAACGTCTCTCCACATGCTCAGTTCTGAGAGATAAGTGTGTGTGAAAGCCGTCCTTCACCTAGCTTGAAGGGAACACAAAGTTTCTTTTCAGTTGCAAACTCCACTCCATACATATCTATGGGGAGGTTCAAGCTCCAGGCCGGTTTTACAGTGCAAACGGCAGGCACTTCAAACCGGCACTAGGAAACAGACTGAGAACCCAGAGTAAGTGTTTCTCCTGCAACCCGTTCCCTTTGTGCTGGATGAACGAACGTCTCTCCACATGCTCAGTTCTGAGAGATAAGTGTGTGTGAAAGCCGTCCTTCACCTAGCTTGAAGGGAACACAAAGTTTCTTTTCAGTTGCAAAGTCCACTCCATACATATCTATGGGGAGGTTCAAGCTCCAGGCCGGTTTTACAGTGCAAACGGCAGGCACTTCAAACCGGCACTAGGAAACAGACTGAGAACCCAGAGTAAGTGTTTCTCCTGCAACCCGTTCCCTTTGTGCTGGATGAACGAACGTCTCTCCACATGCTCAGTTCTGAGAGATAAGTGTGTGTGAAAGCCGTCCTTCACCTAGCTTGAAGGGAACACAAAGTTTCTTTTCAGTTGCAAACTCCACTCCATACATATCTATGGGGAGGTTCAAGCTCCAGGCCGGTTTTACAGTGCAAACGGCAGGCACTTCAAACCGGCACTAGGAAACAGACTGAGAAAGCAGAGTAAGTGTTTCTCCTGCAACCCGTTCCCTTTGTGCTGGATGAACGAACGTCTCTCCACATGCTCAGTTCTGAGAGATAAGTGTGTGTGAAAGCCGTCCTTCACCTAGCTTGAAGGGAACACCAAGTTTCTTTTCAGTTGCAAACTCCACTCCATACATATCTATGGGGAGGTTCAAGCTCCAGGCCGGTTTTACAGTGCAAACGGCAGGCACTTCAAACCGGCACTAGGAAACAGACTGAGAACCCAGAGTAAGTGTTTCTCCTGCAACCCGTTCCCTTTGTGCTGGATGAACGAAAGTCTCTCCACATGCTCAGTTCTGAGAGATAAGTGTGTGTGAAAGCCGTCCTTCACCTAGCTTGAAGGGAACACAAAGTTTCTTTTCAGTTGCAAACTCCACTCCATACATATCTATGGGGAGGTTCAAGCTCCAGGCCGGTTTTACAGTGCAAACGGCAGGCACTTCAAACCGGCACTAGGAAACAGACTGAGAACCCAGAGTAAGTGTTTCTCCTGCAACCCGTTCCCTTTGTGCTGGATGAACGAACGTCTCTCCACATGCTCAGTTCTGAGAGATAAGTGTGTGTGAAAGCCGTCCTTCACCTAGCTTGAAGGGAACACAAAGTTTCTTTTCAGTTGCAAACTCCACTCCATACATATCTATGGGGAGGTTCAAGCTCCAGGCCGGTTTTACAGTGCAAACGGCAGGCACTTCATACCGGCACTAGGAAACAAACTGAGAAACCAGAGTAAGTGTTTCTCCTGCAACCCGTACCCTTTGTGCTGGATGAACGAACGTCTCTCCACATGCTCAGTTCTGAGAGATAAGTGTGTGTGAAAGCCATCCTTCACCTAGCTTGAAGGGAACACCAAGTTTCTTTACAGTTGCAAACTCCACTCCATACATATCTATGGGGAGGTTCAAGCTCCAGGCCGGTTTTACAGTGCAAACGGCAGGCACTTCAAACCGGCACTAGGAAACAGACTGAGAACCCAGAGTAAGTGTTTCTCCTGCAACCCGTTCCCTTTGTGCTGGATGAACGAACGTCTCTCCACATGCTCAGTTCTGAGAGATAAGTGTGTGTGAAAGCCGTCCTTCACCTAGCTTGAAGGGAACACAAAGTTTCTTTTCAGTTGCAAACTCCACTCCATACATATCTATGGGGAGGTTCAAGCTCCAGGCCGGTTTTACAGTGCAAACGGCAGGCACTTCAAACCGGCACTAGGAAACAGACTGAGAAAGCAGAGTAAGTGTTTCTCCTGCAACCCGTTCCCTTTGTGCTGGATGAACGAACGTCTCTCCACATGCTCAGTTCTGAGAGATAAGTGTGTGTGAAAGCCGTCCTTCACCTAGCTTGAAGGGAACACCAAGTTTCTTTTCAGTTGCAAACTCCACTCCATACATATCTATGGGGAGGTTCAAGCTCCAGGCCGGTTTTACAGTGCAAACGGCAGGCACTTCAAACCGGCACTAGGAAACAGACTGAGAACCCAGAGTAAGTGTTTCTCCTGCAACCCGTTCCCTTTGTGCTGGATGAACGAACGTCTCTCCACATGCTCAGTTCTGAGAGATAAGTGTGTGTGAAAGCCGTCCTTCACCTAGCTTGAAGGGAACACAAAGTTTCTTTTCAGTTGCAAACTCCACTCCATACATATCTATGGGGAGGTTCAAGCTCCAGGCCGGTTTTTCAGTGCAAACGGCAGGCACTTCAAACCGGCACTAGGAAACAGACTGAGAAAGCAGAGTAAGTGTTTCTCCTGCAACCCGTTCCCTTTGTGCTGGATGAACGAACGTCTCTCCACATGCTCAGTTCTGAGAGATAAGTGTGTGTGAAAGCCGTCCTTCACCTAGCTTGAAGGGAACACAAAGTTTCTTTTCAGTTGCAAACTCCACTCCATACATATCTATGGGGAGGTTCAAGCTCCAGGCCGGTTTTACAGTGCAAACGGCAGGCACTTCAAACCGGCACTAGGGAACAGACTGAGAACCCAGAGTAAGTGTTTCTCCTGCAACCCGTTCCCTTTGTGCTGGATGAACGAACGTCTCTCCACATGCTCAGTTCTGAGAGATAAGTGTGTGTGAAAGCCGTCCTTCACCTAGCTTGAAGGGAACACAAAGTTTCTTTTCAGTTGCAAACTCCACTCCATACATATCTATGGAGAGGTTCAAGCACCAGGCCGGTTTTACAGTGAAAACGGCAGGCACTTCAAACCGGCACTAGGAAACAAACTGAGAAACCAGAGTAAGTGTTTCTCCTGCAACCCGTACCCTTTGTGCTGGATGAACGAACGTCTCTCCACATGCTCAGTTCTGAGAGATAAGTGTGTGTGAAAGCCATCCTTCACCTAGCTTGAAGGAAACACCAAGTTTCTTTACAGTTGCAAACTCCACTCCATACATATCTATGGGGAGGTTCAAGCTCCAGGCCGGTTTTACAGTGCAAACGGCAGGCACTTCAAACCGGCACTAGGAAACAGACTGAGAACCCAGAGTAAGTGTTTCTCCTGCAACCCGTTCCCTTTGTGCTGGATGAACGAACGTCTCTCCACATGCTCAGTTCTGAGAGATAAGTGTGTGTGAAAGCCGTCCTTCACCTAGCTTCAAGGGAACACAAAGTTTCTTTTCAGTTGCAAACTCCACTCCATACATATCTATGGGGAGGTTCAAGCTCCAGGCCGGTTTTACAGTGCAAACGGCAGGCACTTCAAACCGGCACTAGGAAACAGACTGAGAACCCAGAGTAAGTGTTTCTCCTGCAACCCGTTCCCTTTGTGCTGGATGAACGAACGTCTCTCCACATGCTCAGTTCTGAGAGATAAGTGTGTGTGAAAGCCGTCCTTCACCTAGCTTGAAGGGAATACCAAGTTTCTTTTCAGTTGCAAACTCCACTCCATACATATCTATGGGGAGGTTCAAGCTCCAGGCCGGTTTTACAGTGCAAACGGCAGGCACTTCAAACCGGCACTAGGAAACAGACTGAGAACCCAGAGTAAGTGTTTCTCCTGCAACCCGTTCCCTTTGTGCTGGATGAACGAACGTCTCTCCACATGCTCAGTTCTGAGAGATAAGTGTGTGTGAAAGCCGTCCTTCACCTAGCTTGAAGGGAACACCAAGTTTCTTTTCAGTTGCAAACTCCACTCCATACATATCTATGGGGAGGTTCAAGCTCCAGGCCGGTTTTACAGTGCAAACGGCAGGCACTTCAAACCGGCACTAGGAAACAGACTGAGAAACCCGAGTAAGTGTTTCTCCTGCAACCCGTTCCCTTTGTGCTGGATGAACGAACGTCTCTCCACATGCTCAGTTCTGAGAGATAAGTGTGTGTGAAAGCCGTCCTTCACCTAGCTTGAAGGGAACACCAAGTTTCTTTTCAGTTGCAAACTCCACTCCATACATATCTATGGGGAGGTTCAAGCTCCAGGCCGGTTTTACAGTGCAAACGGCAGGCACTTCAAACCGGCACTAGGAAACAGACTGAGAACCCAGAGTAAGTGTTTCTCCTGCAACCCGTTCCCTTTGTGCTGGATGAACGAACGTCTCTCCACATGCTCAGTTCTGAGAGATAAGTGTGTGTGAAAGCCGTCCTTCACCTAGCTTGAAGGGAACACCAAGTTTCTTTTCAGTTGCAAACTCCACTCCATACATATCTATGGGGAGGTTCAAGCTCCAGGCCGGTTTTACAGTGCAAACGGCAGGCACTTCAAACCGGCACTAGGAAACAGACTGAGAACCCAGAGTAAGTGTTTCTCCTGCAACCCGTTCCCTTTGTGCTGGATGAACGAACGTCTCTCCACATGCTCAGTTCTGAGAGATAAGTGTGTGTGAAAGCCGTCCTTCACCTAGCTTGAAGGGAACACCAAGTTTCTTTTCAGTTGCAAACTCCACTCCATACATATCTATGGGGAGGTTCAAGCTCCAGGCCGGTTTTACAGTGCAAACGGCAGGCACTTCAAACCGGCACTAGGAAACAGACTGAGAACCCAGAGTAAGTGTTTCTCCTGCAACCCGTTCCCTTTGTGCTGGATGAACGAACGTCTCTCCACATGCTCAGTTCTGAGAGATAAGTGTGTGTGAAAGCCGTCCTTCACCTAGCTTGAAGGGAACACCAAGTTTCTTTTCAGTTGCAAACTCCACTCCATACATATCTATGGGGAGGTTCAAGCTCCAGGCCGGTTTTACAGTGCAAACGGCAGGCACTTCAAACCGGCACTAGGAAACAGACTGAGAACCCAGAGTAAGTGTTTCTCCTGCAACCCGTTCCCTTTGTGCTGGATGAACGAACGTCTCTCCACATGCTCAGTTCTGAGAGATAAGTGTGTGTGAAAGCCGTCCTTCACCTAGCTTGAAGGGAACACAAAGTTTCTTTTCAGTTGCAAACTCCACTCCATACATATCTATGGGGAGGTTCAAGCTCCAGGCCGGTTTTACAGTGCAAACGGCAGGCACTTCAAACCGGCACTAGGAAACAGACTGAGAAACCCGAGTAAGTGTTTCTCCTGCAACCCGTTCCCTTTGTGCTGGATGAACGAACGTCTCTCCACATGCTCAGTTCTGAGAGATAAGTGTGTGTGAAAGCCGTCCTTCACCTAGCTTGAAGGGAACACAAAGTTTCTTTTCAGTTGCAAACTCCACTCCATACATATCTATGGGGAGGTTCAAGCTCCAGGCCGGTTTTACAGTGCAAACGGCAGGCACTTCAAACCGGCACTAGGAAACAGACTGAGAACCCAGAGTAAGTGTTTCTCCTGCAACCCGTTCCCTTTGTGCTGGATGAACGAACGTCTCTCCACATGCTCAGTTCTGAGAGATAAGTGTGTGTGAAAGCCGTCCTTCACCTAGCTTGAAGGGAACACAAAGTTTCTTTTCAGTTGCAAACTCCACTCCATACATATCTATGGGGAGGTTCAAGCTCCAGGCCGGTTTTACAGTGCAAACGGCAGGCACTTCAAACCGGCACTAGGAAACAGACTGAGAAACCCGAGTAAGTGTTTCTCCTGCAACCCGTTCCCTTTGTGCTGGATGAACGAACGTCTCTCCACATGCTCAGTTCTGAGAGATAAGTGTGTGTGAAAGCCGTCCTTCACCTAGCTTGAAGGGAACACAAAGTTTCTTTTCAGTTGCAAACTCCACTCCATACATATCTATGGGGAGGTTCAAGCTCCAGGCCGGTTTTACAGTGCAAACGGCAGGCACTTCAAACCGGCACTAGGAAACAGACTGAGAACCCAGAGTAAGTGTTTCTCCTGCAACCCGTTCCCTTTGTGCTGGATGAACGAACGTCTCTCCACATGCTCAGTTCTGAGAGATAAGTGTGTGTGAAAGCCGTCCTTCACCTAGCTTGAAGGGAACACAAAGTTTCTTTTCAGTTGCAAACTCCACTCCATACATATCTATGGGGAGGTTCAAGCTCCAGGCCGGTTTTACAGTGCAAACGGCAGGCACTTCAAACCGGCACTAGGAAACAGACTGAGAAACCCGAGTAAGTGTTTCTCCTGCAACCCGTTCCCTTTGTGCTGGATGAACGAACGTCTCTCCACATGCTCAGTTCTGAGAGATAAGTGTGTGTGAAAGCCGTCCTTCACCTAGCTTGAAGGGAACACAAAGTTTCTTTTCAGTTGCAAACTCCACTCCATACATATCTATGGGGAGGTTCAAGCTCCAGGCCGGTTTTACAGTGCAAACGGCAGGCACTTCAAACCGGCACTAGGAAACAGACTGAGAACCCAGAGTAAGTGTTTCTCCTGCAACCCGTTCCCTTTGTGCTGGATGAACGAACGTCTCTCCACATGCTCAGTTCTGAGAGATAAGTGTGTGTGAAAGCCGTCCTTCACCTAGCTTGAAGGGAACACCAAGTTTCTTTTCAGTTGCAAACTCCACTCCATACATATCTATGGGGAGGTTCAAGCTCCAGGCCGGTTTTACAGTGCAAAAGGCAGGCACTTCAAACCGGCACTAGGAAACAGACTGAGAACCCAGAGTAAGTGTTTCTCCTGCAACCCGTTCCCTTTGTGCTGGATGAACGAACGTCTCTCCACATGCTCAGTTCTGAGAGATAAGTGTGTGTGAAAGCCGTCCTTCACCTAGCTTGAAGGGAACACCAAGTTTCTTTTCAGTTGCAAACTCCACTCCATACATATCTATGGGGAGGTTCAAGCTCCAGGCCGGTTTTACAGTGCAAACGGCAGGCACTTCAAACCGGCACTAGGAAACAGACTGAGAACCCAGAGTAAGTGTTTCTCCTGCAACCCGTTCCCTTTGTGCTGGATGAACGAACGTCTCTCCACATGCTCAGTTCTGAGAGATAAGTGTGTGTGAAAGCCGTCCTTCACCTAGCTTGAAGGGAACACAAAGTTTCTTTTCAGTTGCAAACTCCACTCCATACATATCTATGGGGAGGTTCAAGCTCCAGGCCGGTTTTACAGTGCAAACGGCAGGCACTTCAAACCGGCACTAGGAAACAGACTGAGAACCCAGAGTAAGTGTTTCTCCTGCAACCCGTTCCCTTTGTGCTGGATGAACGAACGTCTCTCCACATGCTCAGTTCTGAGAGATAAGTGTGTGTGAAAGCCGTCCTTCACCTAGCTTGAAGGGAACACAAAGTTTCTTTTCAGTTGCAAACTCCACTCCATACATATCTATGGGGAGGTTCAAGCTCCAGGCCGGTTTTACAGTGCAAACGGCAGGCACTTCAAACCGGCACTAGGAAACAGACTGAGAACCCAGAGTAAGTGTTTCTCCTGCAACCCGTTCCCTTTGTGCTGGATGAACGAACGTCTCTCCACATGCTCAGTTCTGAGAGATAAGTGTGTGTGAAAGCCGTCCTTCACCTAGCTTGAAGGGAACACCAAGTTTCTTTTCAGTTGCAAACTCCACTCCATACATATCTATGGGGAGGTTCAAGCTCCAGGCCGGTTTTACAGTGCAAACGGCAGGCACTTCAAACCGGCACTAGGAAACAGACTGAGAACCCAGAGTAAGTGTTTCTCCTGCAACCCGTTCCCTTTGTGCTGGATGAACGAACGTCTCTCCACATGCTCAGTTCTGAGAGATAAGTGTGTGTGAAAGCCGTCCTTCACCTAGCTTGAAGGGAACACAAAGTTTCTTTTCAGTTGCAAACTCCACTCCATACATATCTATGGGGAGGTTCAAGCTCCAGGCCGGTTTTACAGTGCAAACGGCAGGCACTTCAAACCGGCACTAGGAAACAGACTGAGAACCCAGAGTAAGTGTTTCTCCTGCAACCCGTTCCCTTTGTGCTGGATGAACGAACGTCTCTCCACATGCTCAGTTCTGAGAGATAAGTGTGTGTGAAAGCCGTCCTTCACCTAGCTTGAAGGGAACACCAAGTTTCTTTTCAGTTGCAAACTCCACTCCATACATATCTATGGGGAGGTTCAAGCTCCAGGCCGGTTTTACAGTGCAAACGGCAGGCACTTCAAACCGGCACTAGGAAACAGACTGAGAAACCCGAGTAAGTGTTTCTCCTGCAACCCGTTCCCTTTGTGCTGGATGAACGAACGTCTCTCCACATGCTCAGTTCTGAGAGATAAGTGTGTGTGAAAGCCGTCCTTCACCTAGCTTGAAGGGAACACAAAGTTTCTTTTCAGTTGCAAACTCCACTCCATACATATCTATGGGGAGGTTCAAGCTCCAGGCCGGTTTTACAGTGCAAACGGCAGGCACTTCAAACCGGCACTAGGAAACAGACTGAGAACCCAGAGTAAGTGTTTCTCCTGCAACCCGTTCCCTTTGTGCTGGATGAACGAACGTCTCTCCACATGCTCAGTTCTGAGAGATAAGTGTGTGTGAAAGCCGTCCTTCACCTAGCTTGAAGGGAACACAAAGTTTCTTTTCAGTTGCAAACTCCACTCCATACATATCTATGGGGAGGTTCAAGCTCCAGGCCGGTTTTACAGTGCAAACGGCAGGCACTTCAAACCGGCACTAGGAAACAGACTGAGAACCCAGAGTAAGTGTTTCTCCTGCAACCCGTTCCCTTTGTGCTGGATGAACGAACGTCTCTCCACATGCTCAGTTCTGAGAGATAAGTGTGTGTGAAAGCCGTCCTTCACCTAGCTTGAAGGGAACACCAAGTTTCTTTTCAGTTGCAAACTCCACTCCATACATATCTATGGGGAGGTTCAAGCTCCAGGCCGGTTTTACAGTGCAAACGGCAGGCACTTCAAACCGGCACTAGGAAACAGACTGAGAACCCAGAGTAAGTGTTTCTCCTGCAACCCGTTCCCTTTGTGCTGGATGAACGAACGTCTCTCCACATGCTCAGTTCTGAGAGATAAGTGTGTGTGAAAGCCGTCCTTCACCTAGCTTGAAGGGAACACCAAGTTTCTTTTCAGTTGCAAACTCCACTCCATACATATCTATGGGGAGGTTCAAGCTCCAGGCCGGTTTTACAGTGCAAACGGCAGGCACTTCAAACCGGCACTAGGAAACAGACTGAGAACCCAGAGTAAGTGTTTCTCCTGCAACCCGTTCCCTTTGTGCTGGATGAACGAACGTCTCTCCACATGCTCAGTTCTGAGAGATAGGTGTGTGTGAAAGCCGTACTTCACCTAGCTTGAAGGGAACACCAAGTTTCTTTTCAGTTGCAAACTCCACTCCATACATATCTATGGGGAGGTTCAAGCTCCAGGCCGGTTTTACAGTGCAAACGGCAGGCACTTCAAACCGGCACTAGGAAACAGACTGAGAACCCAGAGTAAGTGTTTCTCCTGCAACCCGTTCCCTTTGTGCTGGATGAACGAACGTCTCTCCACATGCTCAGTTCTGAGAGATAAGTGTGTGTGAAAGCCGTCCTTCACCTAGCTTGAAGGGAACACCAAGTTTCTTTTCAGTTGCAAACTCCACTCCATACATATCTATGGGGAGGTTCAAGCTCCAGGCCGGTTTTACAGTGCAAACGGCAGGCACTTCAAACCGGCACTAGGAAACAGACTGAGAACCCAGAGTAAGTGTTTCTCCTGCAACCCGTTCCCTTTGTGCTGGATGAACGAACGTCTCTCCACATGCTCAGTTCTGAGAGATAAGTGTGTGTGAAAGCCGTCCTTCACCTAGCTTGAAGGGAACACAAAGTTTCTTTTCAGTTGCAAACTCCACTCCATACATATCTATGGGGAGGTTCAAGCTCCAGGCCGGTTTTACAGTGCAAACGGCAGGCACTTCAAACCGGCACTAGGAAACAGACTGAGAAAGCAGAGTAAGTGTTTCTCCTGCAACCCGTTCCCTTTGTGCTGGATGAACGAACGTCTCTCCACATGCTCAGTTCTGAGAGATAAGTGTGTGTGAAAGCCGTCCTTCACCTAGCTTGAAGGGAACACAAAGTTTCTTTTCAGTTGCAAAGTCCACTCCATACATATCTATGGGGAGGTTCAAGCTCCAGGCCGGTTTTACAGTGCAAACGGCAGGCACTTCAAACCGGCACTAGGGAACAGACTGAGAACCCAGAGTAAGTGTTTCTCCTGCAACCCGTTCCCTTTGTGCTGGATGAACGAACGTCTCTCCACATGCTCAGTTCTGAGAGATAAGTGTGTGTGAAAGCCGTCCTTCACCTAGCTTGAAGGGAACACAAAGTTTCTTTCCAGTTGCAAACTCCACTCCATACATATCTATGGGGAGGTTCAAGCTCCAGGCCGGTTTTACAGTGCAAACGGCATGAACTTCAAACCGGCACTAGGAAACAGACTGAGAAAGCAGAGTAAGTGTTTCTCATGCAACCCGTTCCCTTTGTGCTGGATGAACGAACGTCTCTCCACATGCTCAGTTCTGAGAGATAAGTGTGTGTGAAAGCCGTACTTCACCTATCTTGAAGGGAACACCAAGTTTCTTTTCAGTTGCAAACTCCACTCCATACATATCTATGGGGAGGTTCAAGCTCCAGGCCGGTTTTACAGTGCAAACGGCAGGCACTTCAAACCGGCACTAGGAAACAGACTGAGAACCCAGAGTAAGGGTTTCTCCTGCAACCCGTTCCCTTTGTGCTGGATGAACGAACGTCTCTCCACATGCTCAGTTCTGAGAGATAAGTGTGTGTGAAAGCCGTCCTTCACCTAGCTTGAAGGGAACACCAAGTTTCTTTTCAGTTGCAAACTCCACTCCATACATATCTATGGGGAGGTTCAAGCTCCAGGCCGGTTTTACAGTGCAAACGGCAGGCACTTCAAACCGGCACTAGGAAACAGACTGAGAACCCAGAGTAAGTGTTTCTCCTGCAACCCGTTCCCTTTGTGCTGGATGAACGAACGTCTGTCCACATGCTCAGTTCTGAGAGATAAGTGTGTGTGAAAGCCGTCCTTCACCTAGCTTGAAGGGAACACCAAGTTTCTTTTCAGTTGCAAACTCCACTCCATACATATCTATGGGGAGGTTCAAGCTCCAGGCCGGTTTTACAGTGCAAACGGCAGGCACTTCAAACCGGCACTAGGAAACAGACTGAGAACCCAGAGTAAGTGTTTCTCCTGCAACCCGTTCCCTTTGTGCTGGATGAACGAACGTCTCTCCACATGCTCAGTTCTGAGAGATAAGTGTGTGTGAAAGCCGTCCTTCACCTAGCTTGAAGGGAACACAAAGTTTCTTTTCAGTTGCAAACTCCACTCCATACATATCTATGGGGAGGTTCAAGCTCCAGGCCGGTTTTACAGTGCAAACGGCAGGCACTTCAAACCGGCACTAGGAAACAGACTGAGAACCCAGAGTAAGTGTTTCTCCTGCAACCCGTTCCCTTTGTGCTGGATGAACGAACGTCTCTCCACATGCTCAGTTCTGAGAGATAAGTGTGTGTGAAAGCCGTCCTTCACCTAGCTTGAAGGGAACACAAAGTTTCTTTTCAGTTGCAAACTCCACTCCATACATATCTATGGGGAGGTTCAAGCTCCAGGCCGGTTTTACAGTGCAAACGGCAGGCACTTCAAACCGGCACTAGGAAACAGACTGAGAACCCAGAGTAAGTGTTTCTCCTGCAACCCGTTCCCTTTGTGCTGGATGAACGAACGTCTCTCCACATGCTCAGTTCTGAGAGATAAGTGTGTGTGAAAGCCGTCCTTCACCTAGCTTGAAGGGAACACAAAGTTTCTTTTCAGTTGCAAACTCCACTCCATACATATCTATGGGGAGGTTCAAGCTCCAGGCCGGTTTTACAGTGCAAACGGCAGGCACTTCAAACCGGCACTAGGAAACAGACTGAGAACCCAGAGTAAGTGTTTCTCCTGCAACCCGTTCCCTTTGTGCTGGATGAACGAACGTCTCTCCACATGCTCAGTTCTGAGAGATAAGTGTGCGTGAAAGCCGTCCTTCACCTAGCTTGAAGGGAACACAAAGTTTCTTTTCAGTTGCAAACTCCACTCCATACATATCTATGGGGAGGTTCAAGCTCCAGGCCGGTTTTACAGTGCAAACGGCAGGCACTTCAAACCGGCACTAGGAAACAGACTGAGAACCCAGAGTAAGTGTTTCTCCTGCAACCCGTTCCCTTTGTGCTGGATGAACGAACGTCTCTCCACATGCTCAGTTCTGAGAGATAAGTGTGTGTGAAAGCCGTCCTTCACCTAGCTTGAAGGGAACACCAAGTTTCTTTTCAGTTGCAAACTCCACTCCATACATATCTATGGGGAGGTTCAAGCTCCAGGCCGGTTTTTCAGTGCAAACGGCAGGCACTTCAAACCGGCACTAGGAAACAGACTGAGAAAGCAGAGTAAGTGTTTCTCCTGCAACCCGTTCCCTTTGTGCTGGATGAACGAACGTCTCTCCACATGCTCAGTTCTGAGAGATAAGTGTGTGTGAAAGCCGTCTTTCACCTAGCTTGAAGGGAACACAAGTTTCTTTCCAGTTGCAAACTCCACTCCATACATATCTATGGGGAGGTTCAAGCTCCAGGCCGGTTTTACAGTGCAAACGGCATGAACTTCAAACCGGCACTAGGAAACAGACTGAGAAAGCAGAGTAAGTGTTTCTCATGCAACCCGTTCCCTTTGTGCTGGATGAACGAACGTCTCTCCACATGCTCAGTTCTGAGAGATAGGTGTGTGTGAAAGCCGTACTTCACCTAGCTTGAAGGGAACACCAAGTTTCTTTTCAGTTGCAAACTCCACTCCATACATATCTATGGGGAGGTTCAAGCTCCAGGCCGGTTTTACAGTGCAAACGGCAGGCACTTCAAACCGGCACTAGGAAACAGACTGAGAACCCAGAGTAAGTGTTTCTCCTGCAACCCGTTCCCTTTGTGCTGGATGAACGAACGTCTCTCCACATGCTCAGTTCTGAGAGATAAGTGTGTGTGAAAGCCGTCCTTCACCTAGCTTGAAGGGAACACCAAGTTTCTTTTCAGTTGCAAACTCCACTCCATACATATCTATGGGGAGGTTCAAGCTCCAGGCCGGTTTTACAGTGCAAACGGCAGGCACTTCAAACCGGCACTAGGAAACAGACTGAGAACCCAGAGTAAGTGTTTCTCCTGCAACCCGTTCCCTTTGTGCTGGATGAACGAACGTCTCTCCACATGCTCAGTTCTGAGAGATAAGTGTGTGTGAAAGCCGTCCTTCACCTAGCTTGAAGGGAACACAAAGTTTCTTTTCAGTTGCAAACTCCACTCCATACATATCTATGGGGAGGTTCAAGCTCCAGGCCGGTTTTACAGTGCAAACGGCAGGCACTTCAAACCGGCACTAGGAAACAGACTGAGAAAGCAGAGTAAGTGTTTCTCCTGCAACCCGTTCCCTTTGTGCTGGATGAACGAACGTCTCTCCACATGCTCAGTTCTGAGAGATAAGTGTGTGTGAAAGCCGTCCTTCACCTAGCTTGAAGGGAACACAAAGTTTCTTTTCAGTTGCAAAGTCCACTCCATACATATCTATGGGGAGGTTCAAGCTCCAGGCCGGTTTTACAGTGCAAACGGCAGGCACTTCAAACCGGCACTAGGGAACAGACTGAGAACCCAGAGTAAGTGTTTCTCCTGCAACCCGTTCCCTTTGTGCTGGATGAACGAACGTCTCTCCACATGCTCAGTTCTGAGAGATAAGTGTGTGTGAAAGCCGTCCTTCACCTAGCTTGAAGGGAACACAAAGTTTCTTTCCAGTTGCAAACTCCACTCCATACATATCTATGGGGAGGTTCAAGCTCCAGGCCGGTTTTACAGTGCAAACGGCATGAACTTCAAACCGGCACTAGGAAACAGACTGAGAAAGCAGAGTAAGTGTTTCTCATGCAACCCGTTCCCTTTGTGCTGGATGAACGAACGTCTCTCCACATGCTCAGTTCTGAGAGATAAGTGTGTGTGAAAGCCGTACTTCACCTATCTTGAAGGGAACACCAAGTTTCTTTTCAGTTGCAAACTCCACTCCATACATATCTATGGGGAGGTTCAAGCTCCAGGCCGGTTTTACAGTGCAAACGGCAGGCACTTCAAACCGGCACTAGGAAACAGACTGAGAACCCAGAGTAAGGGTTTCTCCTGCAACCCGTTCCCTTTGTGCTGGATGAACGAACGTCTCTCCACATGCTCAGTTCTGAGAGATAAGTGTGTGTGAAAGCCGTCCTTCACCTAGCTTGAAGGGAACACCAAGTTTCTTTTCAGTTGCAAACTCCACTCCATACATATCTATGGGGAGGTTCAAGCTCCAGGCCGGTTTTACAGTGCAAACGGCAGGCACTTCAAACCGGCACTAGGAAACAGACTGAGAACCCAGAGTAAGTGTTTCTCCTGCAACCCGTTCCCTTTGTGCTGGATGAACGAACGTCTGTCCACATGCTCAGTTCTGAGAGATAAGTGTGTGTGAAAGCCGTCCTTCACCTAGCTTGAAGGGAACACCAAGTTTCTTTTCAGTTGCAAACTCCACTCCATACATATCTATGGGGAGGTTCAAGCTCCAGGCCGGTTTTACAGTGCAAACGGCAGGCACTTCAAACCGGCACTAGGAAACAGACTGAGAACCCAGAGTAAGTGTTTCTCCTGCAACCCGTTCCCTTTGTGCTGGATGAACGAACGTCTCTCCACATGCTCAGTTCTGAGAGATAAGTGTGTGTGAAAGCCGTCCTTCACCTAGCTTGAAGGGAACACAAAGTTTCTTTTCAGTTGCAAACTCCACTCCATACATATCTATGGGGAGGTTCAAGCTCCAGGCCGGTTTTACAGTGCAAACGGCAGGCACTTCAAACCGGCACTAGGAAACAGACTGAGAACCCAGAGTAAGTGTTTCTCCTGCAACCCGTTCCCTTTGTGCTGGATGAACGAACGTCTCTCCACATGCTCAGTTCTGAGAGATAAGTGTGTGTGAAAGCCGTCCTTCACCTAGCTTGAAGGGAACACAAAGTTTCTTTTCAGTTGCAAACTCCACTCCATACATATCTATGGGGAGGTTCAAGCTCCAGGCCGGTTTTACAGTGCAAACGGCAGGCACTTCAAACCGGCACTAGGAAACAGACTGAGAACCCAGAGTAAGTGTTTCTCCTGCAACCCGTTCCCTTTGTGCTGGATGAACGAACGTCTCTCCACATGCTCAGTTCTGAGAGATAAGTGTGTGTGAAAGCCGTCCTTCACCTAGCTTGAAGGGAACACAAAGTTTCTTTTCAGTTGCAAACTCCACTCCATACATATCTATGGGGAGGTTCAAGCTCCAGGCCGGTTTTACAGTGCAAACGGCAGGCACTTCAAACCGGCACTAGGAAACAGACTGAGAACCCAGAGTAAGTGTTTCTCCTGCAACCCGTTCCCTTTGTGCTGGATGAACGAACGTCTCTCCACATGCTCAGTTCTGAGAGATAAGTGTGCGTGAAAGCCGTCCTTCACCTAGCTTGAAGGGAACACAAAGTTTCTTTTCAGTTGCAAACTCCACTCCATACATATCTATGGGGAGGTTCAAGCTCCAGGCCGGTTTTACAGTGCAAACGGCAGGCACTTCAAACCGGCACTAGGAAACAGACTGAGAACCCAGAGTAAGTGTTTCTCCTGCAACCCGTTCCCTTTGTGCTGGATGAACGAACGTCTCTCCACATGCTCAGTTCTGAGAGATAAGTGTGTGTGAAAGCCGTCCTTCACCTAGCTTGAAGGGAACACCAAGTTTCTTTTCAGTTGCAAACTCCACTCCATACATATCTATGGGGAGGTTCAAGCTCCAGGCCGGTTTTTCAGTGCAAACGGCAGGCACTTCAAACCGGCACTAGGAAACAGACTGAGAAAGCAGAGTAAGTGTTTCTCCTGCAACCCGTTCCCTTTGTGCTGGATGAACGAACGTCTCTCCACATGCTCAGTTCTGAGAGATAAGTGTGTGTGAAAGCCGTCTTTCACCTAGCTTGAAGGGAACACAAGTTTCTTTCCAGTTGCAAACTCCACTCCATACATATCTATGGGGAGGTTCAAGCTCCAGGCCGGTTTTACAGTGCAAACGGCATGAACTTCAAACCGGCACTAGGAAACAGACTGAGAAAGCAGAGTAAGTGTTTCTCATGCAACCCGTTCCCTTTGTGCTGGATGAACGAACGTCTCTCCACATGCTCAGTTCTGAGAGATAGGTGTGTGTGAAAGCCGTACTTCACCTAGCTTGAAGGGAACACCAAGTTTCTTTTCAGTTGCAAACTCCACTCCATACATATCTATGGGGAGGTTCAAGCTCCAGGCCGGTTTTACAGTGCAAACGGCAGGCACTTCAAACCGGCACTAGGAAACAGACTGAGAACCCAGAGTAAGTGTTTCTCCTGCAACCCGTTCCCTTTGTGCTGGATGAACGAACGTCTCTCCACATGCTCAGTTCTGAGAGATAAGTGTGTGTGAAAGCCGTCCTTCACCTAGCTTGAAGGGAACACCAAGTTTCTTTTCAGTTGCAAACTCCACTCCATACATATCTATGGGGAGGTTCAAGCTCCAGGCCGGTTTTACAGTGCAAACGGCAGGCACTTCAAACCGGCACTAGGAAACAGACTGAGAACCCAGAGTAAGTGTTTCTCCTGCAACCCGTTCCCTTTGTGCTGGATGAACGAACGTCTCTCCACATGCTCAGTTCTGAGAGATAAGTGTGTGTGAAAGCCGTCCTTCACCTAGCTTGAAGGGAACACAAAGTTTCTTTTCAGTTGCAAACTCCACTCCATACATATCTATGGGGAGGTTCAAGCTCCAGGCCGGTTTTACAGTGCAAACGGCAGGCACTTCAAACCGGCACTAGGAAACAGACTGAGAAAGCAGAGTAAGTGTTTCTCCTGCAACCCGTTCCCTTTGTGCTGGATGAACGAACGTCTCTCCACATGCTCAGTTCTGAGAGATAAGTGTGTGTGAAAGCCGTCCTTCACCTAGCTTGAAGGGAACACAAAGTTTCTTTTCAGTTGCAAAGTCCACTCCATACATATCTATGGGGAGGTTCAAGCTCCAGGCCGGTTTTACAGTGCAAACGGCAGGCACTTCAAACCGGCACTAGGGAACAGACTGAGAACCCAGAGTAAGTGTTTCTCCTGCAACCCGTTCCCTTTGTGCTGGATGAACGAACGTCTCTCCACATGCTCAGTTCTGAGAGATAAGTGTGTGTGAAAGCCGTCCTTCACCTAGCTTGAAGGGAACACAAAGTTTCTTTCCAGTTGCAAACTCCACTCCATACATATCTATGGGGAGGTTCAAGCTCCAGGCCGGTTTTACAGTGCAAACGGCATGAACTTCAAACCGGCACTAGGAAACAGACTGAGAAAGCAGAGTAAGTGTTTCTCATGCAACCCGTTCCCTTTGTGCTGGATGAACGAACGTCTCTCCACATGCTCAGTTCTGAGAGATAAGTGTGTGTGAAAGCCGTACTTCACCTATCTTGAAGGGAACACCAAGTTTCTTTTCAGTTGCAAACTCCACTCCATACATATCTATGGGGAGGTTCAAGCTCCAGGCCGGTTTTACAGTGCAAACGGCAGGCACTTCAAACCGGCACTAGGAAACAGACTGAGAACCCAGAGTAAGGGTTTCTCCTGCAACCCGTTCCCTTTGTGCTGGATGAACGAACGTCTCTCCACATGCTCAGTTCTGAGAGATAAGTGTGTGTGAAAGCCGTCCTTCACCTAGCTTGAAGGGAACACCAAGTTTCTTTTCAGTTGCAAACTCCACTCCATACATATCTATGGGGAGGTTCAAGCTCCAGGCCGGTTTTACAGTGCAAACGGCAGGCACTTCAAACCGGCACTAGGAAACAGACTGAGAACCCAGAGTAAGTGTTTCTCCTGCAACCCGTTCCCTTTGTGCTGGATGAACGAACGTCTGTCCACATGCTCAGTTCTGAGAGATAAGTGTGTGTGAAAGCCGTCCTTCACCTAGCTTGAAGGGAACACCAAGTTTCTTTTCAGTTGCAAACTCCACTCCATACATATCTATGGGGAGGTTCAAGCTCCAGGCCGGTTTTACAGTGCAAACGGCAGGCACTTCAAACCGGCACTAGGAAACAGACTGAGAACCCAGAGTAAGTGTTTCTCCTGCAACCCGTTCCCTTTGTGCTGGATGAACGAACGTCTCTCCACATGCTCAGTTCTGAGAGATAAGTGTGTGTGAAAGCCGTCCTTCACCTAGCTTGAAGGGAACACAAAGTTTCTTTTCAGTTGCAAACTCCACTCCATACATATCTATGGGGAGGTTCAAGCTCCAGGCCGGTTTTACAGTGCAAACGGCAGGCACTTCAAACCGGCACTAGGAAACAGACTGAGAACCCAGAGTAAGTGTTTCTCCTGCAACCCGTTCCCTTTGTGCTGGATGAACGAACGTCTCTCCACATGCTCAGTTCTGAGAGATAAGTGTGTGTGAAAGCCGTCCTTCACCTAGCTTGAAGGGAACACCAAGTTTCTTTTCAGTTGCAAACTCCACTCCATACATATCTATGGGGAGGTTCAAGCTCCAGGCCGGTTTTACAGTGCAAACGGCAGGCACTTCAAACCGGCACTAGGAAACAGACTGAGAACCCAGAGTAAGTGTTTCTCCTGCAACCCGTTCCCTTTGTGCTGGATGAACGAACGTCTCTCCACATGCTCAGTTCTGAGAGATAAGTGTGTGTGAAAGCCGTCCTTCACCTAGCTTGAAGGGAACACAAAGTTTCTTTTCAGTTGCAAACTCCACTCCATACATATCTATGGGGAGGTTCAAGCTCCAGGCCGGTTTTACAGTGCAAACGGCAGGCACTTCAAACCGGCACTAGGAAACAGACTGAGAACCCAGAGTAAGTGTTTCTCCTGCAACCCGTTCCCTTTGTGCTGGATGAACGAACGTCTCTCCACATGCTCAGTTCTGAGAGATAAGTGTGTGTGAAAGCCGTCCTTCACCTAGCTTGAAGGGAACACAAAGTTTCTTTTCAGTTGCAAACTCCACTCCATACATATCTATGGGGAGGTTCAAGCTCCAGGCCGGTTTTACAGTGCAAACGGCAGGCACTTCAAACCGGCACTAGGAAACAGACTGAGAACCCAGAGTAAGTGTTTCTCCTGCAACCCGTTCCCTTTGTGCTGGATGAACGAACGTCTCTCCACATGCTCAGTTCTGAGAGATAAGTGTGCGTGAAAGCCGTCCTTCACCTAGCTTGAAGGGAACACAAAGTTTCTTTTCAGTTGCAAACTCCACTCCATACATATCTATGGGGAGGTTCAAGCTCCAGGCCGGTTTTACAGTGCAAACGGCAGGCACTTCAAACCGGCACTAGGAAACAGACTGAGAACCCAGAGTAAGTGTTTCTCCTGCAACCCGTTCCCTTTGTGCTGGATGAACGAACGTCTCTCCACATGCTCAGTTCTGAGAGATAAGTGTGTGTGAAAGCCGTCCTTCACCTAGCTTGAAGGGAACACCAAGTTTCTTTTCAGTTGCAAACTCCACTCCATACATATCTATGGGGAGGTTCAAGCTCCAGGCCGGTTTTACAGTGCAAACGGCAGGCACTTCAAACCGGCACTAGGAAACAGACTGAGAACCCAGAGTAAGTGTTTCTCCTGCAACCCGTTCCCTTTGTGCTGGATGAACGAACGTCTCTCCACATGCTCAGTTCTGAGAGATAAGTGTGTGTGAAAGCCGTCCTTCACCTAGCTTGAAGGGAACACAAAGTTTCTTTTCAGTTGCAAACTCCACTCCATACATATCTATGGGGAGGTTCAAGCTCCAGGCCGGTTTTACAGTGCAAACGGCAGGCACTTGAAACCGGCACTAGGAAACAGACTGAGAACCCAGAGTAAGTGTTTCTCCTGCAACCCGTTCCCTTTGTGCTGGATGAACGAACGTCTCTCCACATGCTCAGTTCTGAGAGATAAGTGTGTGTGAAAGCCGTCCTTCACCTAGCTTGAAGGGAACACAAAGTTTCTTTTCAGTTGCAAACTCCACTCCATACATATCTATGGGGAGGTTCAAGCTCCAGGCCGGTTTTACAGTGCAAACGGCAGGCACTTCAAACCGGCACTAGGAAACAGACTGAGAACCCAGAGTAAGTGTTTCTCCTGCAACCCGTTCCCTTTGTGCTGGATGAACGAACGTCTCTCCACATGCTCAGTTCTGAGAGATAAGTGTGTGTGAAAGCCGTCCTTCACCTAGCTTGAAGGGAACACAAAGTTTCTTTTCAGTTGCAAAGTCCACTCCATACATATCTATGGGGAGGTTCAAGCTCCAGGCCGGTTTTACAGTGCAAACGGCAGGCACTTCAAACCGGCACTAGGAAACAGACTGAGAACCCAGAGTAAGTGTTTCTCCTGCAACCCGTTCCCTTTGTGCTGGATGAACGAACGTCTCTCCACATGCTCAGTTCTGAGAGATAAGTGTGTGTGAAAGCCGTCCTTCACCTAGCTTGAAGGGAACACAAAGTTTCTTTTCAGTTGCAAACTCCACTCCATACATATCTATGGGGAGGTTCAAGCTCCAGGCCGGTTTTACAGTGCAAACGGCAGGCACTTCAAACCGGCACTAGGAAACAGACTGAGAAAGCAGAGTAAGTGTTTCTCCTGCAACCCGTTCCCTTTGTGCTGGATGAACGAACGTCTCTCCACATGCTCAGTTCTGAGAGATAAGTGTGTGTGAAAGCCGTCCTTCACCTAGCTTGAAGGGAACACCAAGTTTCTTTTCAGTTGCAAACTCCACTCCATACATATCTATGGGGAGGTTCAAGCTCCAGGCCGGTTTTACAGTGCAAACGGCAGGCACTTCAAACCGGCACTAGGAAACAGACTGAGAACCCAGAGTAAGTGTTTCTCCTGCAACCCGTTCCCTTTGTGCTGGATGAACGAAAGTCTCTCCACATGCTCAGTTCTGAGAGATAAGTGTGTGTGAAAGCCGTCCTTCACCTAGCTTGAAGGGAACACAAAGTTTCTTTTCAGTTGCAAACTCCACTCCATACATATCTATGGGGAGGTTCAAGCTCCAGGCCGGTTTTACAGTGCAAACGGCAGGCACTTCAAACCGGCACTAGGAAACAGACTGAGAAAGCAGAGTAAGTGTTTCTCCTGCAACCCGTTCCCTTTGTGCTGGATGAACGAACGTCTCTCCACATGCTCAGTTCTGAGAGATAAGTGTGTGTGAAAGCCGTCCTTCACCTAGCTTGAAGGGAACACAAAGTTTCTTTTCAGTTGCAAAGTCCACTCCATACATATCTATGGGGAGGTTCAAGCTCCAGGCCGGTTTTACAGTGCAAACGGCAGGCACTTCAAACCGGCACTAGGGAACAGACTGAGAACCCAGAGTAAGTGTTTCTCCTGCAACCCGTTCCCTTTGTGCTGGATGAACGAACGTCTCTCCACATGCTCAGTTCTGAGAGATAAGTGTGTGTGAAAGCCGTCCTTCACCTAGCTTGAAGGGAACACAAAGTTTCTTTCCAGTTGCAAACTCCACTCCATACATATCTATGGGGAGGTTCAAGCTCCAGGCCGGTTTTACAGTGCAAACGGCATGAACTTCAAACCGGCACTAGGAAACAGACTGAGAAAGCAGAGTAAGTGTTTCTCATGCAACCCGTTCCCTTTGTGCTGGATGAACGAACGTCTCTCCACATGCTCAGTTCTGAGAGATAAGTGTGTGTGAAAGCCGTACTTCACCTATCTTGAAGGGAACACCAAGTTTCTTTTCAGTTGCAAACTCCACTCCATACATATCTATGGGGAGGTTCAAGCTCCAGGCCGGTTTTACAGTGCAAACGGCAGGCACTTCAAACCGGCACTAGGAAACAGACTGAGAACCCAGAGTAAGGGTTTCTCCTGCAACCCGTTCCCTTTGTGCTGGATGAACGAACGTCTCTCCACATGCTCAGTTCTGAGAGATAAGTGTGTGTGAAAGCCGTCCTTCACCTAGCTTGAAGGGAACACCAAGTTTCTTTTCAGTTGCAAACTCCACTCCATACATATCTATGGGGAGGTTCAAGCTCCAGGCCGGTTTTACAGTGCAAACGGCAGGCACTTCAAACCGGCACTAGGAAACAGACTGAGAACCCAGAGTAAGTGTTTCTCCTGCAACCCGTTCCCTTTGTGCTGGATGAACGAACGTCTGTCCACATGCTCAGTTCTGAGAGATAAGTGTGTGTGAAAGCCGTCCTTCACCTAGCTTGAAGGGAACACCAAGTTTCTTTTCAGTTGCAAACTCCACTCCATACATATCTATGGGGAGGTTCAAGCTCCAGGCCGGTTTTACAGTGCAAACGGCAGGCACTTCAAACCGGCACTAGGAAACAGACTGAGAACCCAGAGTAAGTGTTTCTCCTGCAACCCGTTCCCTTTGTGCTGGATGAACGAACGTCTCTCCACATGCTCAGTTCTGAGAGATAAGTGTGTGTGAAAGCCGTCCTTCACCTAGCTTGAAGGGAACACAAAGTTTCTTTTCAGTTGCAAACTCCACTCCATACATATCTATGGGGAGGTTCAAGCTCCAGGCCGGTTTTACAGTGCAAACGGCAGGCACTTCATACCGGCACTAGGAAACAAACTGAGAAACCAGAGTAAGTGTTTCTCCTGCAACCCGTACCCTTTGTGCTGGATGAACGAACGTCTCTCCACATGCTCAGTTCTGAGAGATAAGTGTGTGTGAAAGCCATCCTTCACCTAGCTTGAAGGGAACACCAAGTTTCTTTACAGTTGCAAACTCCACTCCATACATATCTATGGGGAGGTTCAAGCTCCAGGCCGGTTTTACAGTGCAAACGGCAGGCACTTCAAACCGGCACTAGGAAACAGACTGAGAACCCAGAGTAAGTGTTTCTCCTGCAACCCGTTCCCTTTGTGCTGGATGAACGAACGTCTCTCCACATGCTCAGTTCTGAGAGATAAGTGTGTGTGAAAGCCGTCCTTCACCTAGCTTGAAGGGAACACAAAGTTTCTTTTCAGTTGCAAAGTCCACTCCATACATATCTATGGGGAGGTTCAAGCTCCAGGCCGGTTTTACAGTGCAAACGGCAGGCACTTCAAACCGGCACTAGGAAACAGACTGAGAAAGCAGAGTAAGTGTTTCTCCTGCAACCCGTTCCCTTTGTGCTGGATGAACGAACGTCTCTCCACATGCTCAGTTCTGAGAGATAAGTGTGTGTGAAAGCCGTCCTTCACCTAGCTTGAAGGGAACACAAAGTTTCTTTTCAGTTGCAAACTCCACTCCATACATATCTATGGGGAGGTTCAAGCTCCAGGCCGGTTTTACAGTGCAAACGGCAGGCACTTCAAACCGGCACTAGGAAACAGACTGAGAACCCAGAGTAAGTGTTTCTCCTGCAACCCGTTCCCTTTGTGCTGGATGAACGAACGTCTCTCCACATGCTCAGTTCTGAGAGATAAGTGTGTGTGAAAGCCGTCCTTCACCTAGCTTGAAGGGAACACAAAGTTTCTTTTCAGTTGCAAACTCCACTCCATACATATCTATGGGGAGGTTCAAGCTCCAGGCCGGTTTTTCAGTGCAAACGGCAGGCACTTCAAACCGGCACTAGGAAACAGACTGAGAAAGCAGAGTAAGTGTTTCTCCTGCAACCCGTTCCCTTTGTGCTGGATGAACGAACGTCTCTCCACATGCTCAGTTCTGAGAGATAAGTGTGTGTGAAAGCCGTCTTTCACCTAGCTTGAAGGGAACACAAGTTTCTTTCCAGTTGCAAACTCCACTCCATACATATCTATGGGGAGGTTCAAGCTCCAGGCCGGTTTTACAGTGCAAACGGCATGAACTTCAAACCGGCACTAGGAAACAGACTGAGAAAGCAGAGTAAGTGTTTCTCATGCAACCCGTTCCCTTTGTGCTGGATGAACGAACGTCTCTCCACATGCTCAGTTCTGAGAGATAGGTGTGTGTGAAAGCCGTACTTCACCTAGCTTGAAGGGAACACCAAGTTTCTTTTCAGTTGCAAACTCCACTCCATACATATCTATGGGGAGGTTCAAGCTCCAGGCCGGTTTTACAGTGCAAACGGCAGGCACTTCAAACCGGCACTAGGAAACAGACTGAGAACCCAGAGTAAGTGTTTCTCCTGCAACCCGTTCCCTTTGTGCTGGATGAACGAACGTCTCTCCACATGCTCAGTTCTGAGAGATAAGTGTGTGTGAAAGCCGTCCTTCACCTAGCTTGAAGGGAACACCAAGTTTCTTTTCAGTTGCAAACTCCACTCCATACATATCTATGGGGAGGTTCAAGCTCCAGGCCGGTTTTACAGTGCAAACGGCAGGCACTTCAAACCGGCACTAGGAAACAGACTGAGAACCCAGAGTAAGTGTTTCTCCTGCAACCCGTTCCCTTTGTGCTGGATGAACGAACGTCTCTCCACATGCTCAGTTCTGAGAGATAAGTGTGTGTGAAAGCCGTCCTTCACCTAGCTTGAAGGGAACACAAAGTTTCTTTTCAGTTGCAAACTCCACTCCATACATATCTATGGGGAGGTTCAAGCTCCAGGCCGGTTTTACAGTGCAAACGGCAGGCACTTCAAACCGGCACTAGGAAACAGACTGAGAAAGCAGAGTAAGTGTTTCTCCTGCAACCCGTTCCCTTTGTGCTGGATGAACGAACGTCTCTCCACATGCTCAGTTCTGAGAGATAAGTGTGTGTGAAAGCCGTCCTTCACCTAGCTTGAAGGGAACACAAAGTTTCTTTTCAGTTGCAAAGTCCACTCCATACATATCTATGGGGAGGTTCAAGCTCCAGGCCGGTTTTACAGTGCAAACGGCAGGCACTTCAAACCGGCACTAGGGAACAGACTGAGAACCCAGAGTAAGTGTTTCTCCTGCAACCCGTTCCCTTTGTGCTGGATGAACGAACGTCTCTCCACATGCTCAGTTCTGAGAGATAAGTGTGTGTGAAAGCCGTCCTTCACCTAGCTTGAAGGGAACACAAAGTTTCTTTCCAGTTGCAAACTCCACTCCATACATATCTATGGGGAGGTTCAAGCTCCAGGCCGGTTTTACAGTGCAAACGGCATGAACTTCAAACCGGCACTAGGAAACAGACTGAGAAAGCAGAGTAAGTGTTTCTCATGCAACCCGTTCCCTTTGTGCTGGATGAACGAACGTCTCTCCACATGCTCAGTTCTGAGAGATAAGTGTGTGTGAAAGCCGTACTTCACCTATCTTGAAGGGAACACCAAGTTTCTTTTCAGTTGCAAACTCCACTCCATACATATCTATGGGGAGGTTCAAGCTCCAGGCCGGTTTTACAGTGCAAACGGCAGGCACTTCAAACCGGCACTAGGAAACAGACTGAGAACCCAGAGTAAGGGTTTCTCCTGCAACCCGTTCCCTTTGTGCTGGATGAACGAACGTCTCTCCACATGCTCAGTTCTGAGAGATAAGTGTGTGTGAAAGCCGTCCTTCACCTAGCTTGAAGGGAACACCAAGTTTCTTTTCAGTTGCAAACTCCACTCCATACATATCTATGGGGAGGTTCAAGCTCCAGGCCGGTTTTACAGTGCAAACGGCAGGCACTTCAAACCGGCACTAGGAAACAGACTGAGAACCCAGAGTAAGTGTTTCTCCTGCAACCCGTTCCCTTTGTGCTGGATGAACGAACGTCTGTCCACATGCTCAGTTCTGAGAGATAAGTGTGTGTGAAAGCCGTCCTTCACCTAGCTTGAAGGGAACACCAAGTTTCTTTTCAGTTGCAAACTCCACTCCATACATATCTATGGGGAGGTTCAAGCTCCAGGCCGGTTTTACAGTGCAAACGGCAGGCACTTCAAACCGGCACTAGGAAACAGACTGAGAACCCAGAGTAAGTGTTTCTCCTGCAACCCGTTCCCTTTGTGCTGGATGAACGAACGTCTCTCCACATGCTCAGTTCTGAGAGATAAGTGTGTGTGAAAGCCGTCCTTCACCTAGCTTGAAGGGAACACAAAGTTTCTTTTCAGTTGCAAACTCCACTCCATACATATCTATGGGGAGGTTCAAGCTCCAGGCAGGTTTTACAGTGCAAACGGCAGGCACTTCAAACCGGCACTAGGAAACAAACTGAGAAACCAGAGTAAGTGTTTCTCCTGCAACCCGTACCCTTTGTGCTGGATGAACGAACGTCTCTCCACATGCTCAGTTCTGAGAGATAAGTGTGTGTGAAAGCCATCCTTCACCTAGCTTGAAGGGAACACCAAGTTTCTTTACAGTTGCAAACTCCACTCCATACATATCTATGGGGAGGTTCAAGCTCCAGGCCGGTTTTACAGTGCAAACGGCAGGCACTTCAAACCGGCACTAGGAAACAGACTGAGAACCCAGAGTAAGTGTTTCTCCTGCAACCCGTTCCCTTTGTGCTGGATGAACGAACGTCTCTCCACATGCTCAGTTCTGAGAGATAAGTGTGTGTGAAAGCCGTCCTTCACCTAGCATGAAGGGAACACAAAGTTTCTTTTCAGTTGCAAACTCCACTCCATACATATCTATGGGGAGGTTCAAGCTCCAGGCCGGTTTTACAGTGCAAACGGCAGGCACTTCAAACCGGCACTAGGAAACAGACTGAGAACCCAGAGTAAGTGTTTCTCCTGCAACCCGTTCCCTTTGTGCTGGATGAACGAACGTCTCTCCACATGCTCAGTTCTGAGAGATAAGTGTGTGTGAAAGCCGTACTTCAACTAGCTTGAAGGGAACACAAAGTTTCTTTTCAGTTGAAAACTCCACTCCATACATATCTATGGGGAGGTTCAAGCTCCAACCCGGTTTTACAGTGGAAACGGCAGGCACTTCAAACCGGCACTAGGAAACAGACTGAGAACCCAGAGTAAGTGTTTCTCCTGCAACCCGTTCCCTTTGTGCTGGATGAACGAACGTCTCTCCACATGCTCAGTTCTGAGAGATAAGTGTGTGTGAAAGCCGTCCTTCACCTAGCTTGAAGGGAACACAAAGTTTCTTTTCAGTTGCAAACTCCACTCCATACATATCTATGGGGAGGTTCAAGCTCCAGGCCGGTTTTACAGTGCAAACGGCAGGCACTTCAAACCGGCACTAGGAAACAGACTGAGAAAGCAGAGTAAGTGTTTCTCCTGCAACCCGTTCCCTTTGTGCTGGATGAACGAACGTCTCTCCACATGCTCAGTTCTGAGAGATAAGTGTGTGTGAAAGCCGTCCTTCACCTAGCTTGAAGGGAACACAAAGTTTCTTTTCAGTTGCAAACTCCACTCCATACATATCTATGGGGAGGTTCAAGCTCCAGGCCGGTTTTACAGTGCAAACGGCAGGCACTTCAAACCGGCACTAGGAAACAGACTGAGAACCCAGAGTAAGTGTTTCTCCTGCAACCCGTTCCCTTTGTGCTGGATGAACGAACGTCTCTCCACATGCTCAGTTCTGAGAGATAAGTGTGTGTGAAAGCCGTCCTTCACCTAGCTTGAAGGGAACACAAAGTTTCTTTTCAGTTGCAAACTCCACTCCATACATATCTATGGGGAGGTTCAAGCTCCAGGCCGGTTTTACAGTGCAAACGGCAGGCACTTCAAACCGGCACTAGGAAACAGACTGAGAAAGCAGAGTAAGTGTTTCTCCTGCAACCCGTTCCCTTTGTGCTGGATGAACGAACGTCTCTCCACATGCTCAGTTCTGAGAGATAAGTGTGTGTGAAAGCCGTCCTTCACCTAGCTTGAAGGGAACACAAAGTTTCTTTTCAGTTGCAAAGTCTACTCCATACATATCTATGGGGAGGTTCAAGCTCCAGGCCGGTTTTACAGTGCAAACGGCAGGCACTTCAAACCGGCACTAGGGAACAGACTGAGAACCCAGAGTAAGTGTTTCTCCTGCAACCCGTTCCCTTTGTGCTGGATGAACGAACGTCTCTCCACATGCTCAGTTCTGAGAGATAAGTGTGTGTGAAAGCCGTCCTTCACCTAGCTTGAAGGGAACACAAGTTTCTTTCCAGTTGCAAACTCCACTCCATACATATCTATGGGGAGGTTCAAGCTCCAGGCCGGTTTTACAGTGCAAACGGCATGAACTTCAAACCGGCACTAGGAAACAGACTGAGAAAGCAGAGTAAGTGTTTCTCATGCAACCCGTTCCCTTTGTGCTGGATGAACGAACGTCTCTCCACATGCTCAGTTCTGAGAGATAGGTGTGTGTGAAAGCCGTACTTCACCTAGCTTGAAGGGAACACCAAGTTTCTTTTCAGTTGCAAACTCCACTCCATACATATCTATGGGGAGGTTCAAGCTCCAGGCCGGTTTTACAGTGCAAACGGCAGGCACTTCAAACCGGCACTAGGAAACAGACTGAGAACCCAGAGTAAGGGTTTCTCCTGCAACCCGTTCCCTTTGTGCTGGATGAACGAACGTCTCTCCACATGCTCAGTTCTGAGAGATAAGTGTGTGTGAAAGCCGTCCTTCACCTAGCTTGAAGGGAACACCAAGTTTCTTTTCAGTTGCATACTCCACTCCATACATATCTATGGGGAGGTTCAAGCTCCAGGCCGGTTTTACAGTGCAAACGGCAGGCACTTCAAACCGGCACTAGGAAACAGACTGAGAACCCAGAGTAAGTGTTTCTCCTGCAACCCGTTCCCTTTGTGCTGGATGAACGAACGTCTGTCCACATGCTCAGTTCTGAGAGATAAGTGTGTGTGAAAGCCGTCCTTCACCTAGCTTGAAGGGAACACCAAGTTTCTTTTCAGTTGCAAACTCCACTCCATACATATCTATGGGGAGGTTCAAGCTCCAGGCCGGTTTTACAGTGCAAACGGCAGGCACTTCAAACCGGCACTAGGAAACAGACTGAGAACCCAGAGTAAGTGTTTCTCCTGCAACCCGTTCCCTTTGTGCTGGATGAACGAACGTCTCTCCACATGCTCAGTTCTGAGAGATAAGTGTGTGTGAAAGCCGTCCTTCACCTAGCTTGAAGGGAACACAAAGTTTCTTTTCAGTTGCAAACTCCACTCCATACATATCTATGGAGAGGTTCAAGCACCAGGCCGGTTTTACAGTGAAAACGGCAGGCACTTCAAACCGGCACTAGGAAACAAACTGAGAAACCAGAGTAAGTGTTTCTCCTGCAACCCGTACCCTTTGTGCTGGATGAACGAACGTCTCTCCACATGCTCAGTTCTGAGAGATAAGTGTGTGTGAAAGCCATCCTTCACCTAGCTTGAAGGAAACACCAAGTTTCTTTACAGTTGCAAACTCCACTCCATACATATCTATGGGGAGGTTCAAGCTCCAGGCCGGTTTTACAGTGCAAACGGCAGGCACTTCAAACCGGCACTAGGAAACAGACTGAGAACCCAGAGTAAGTGTTTCTCCTGCAACCCGTTCCCTTTGTGCTGGATGAACGAACGTCTCTCCACATGCTCAGTTCTGAGAGATAAGTGTGTGTGAAAGCCGTCCTTCACCTAGCTTGAAGGGAACACAAAGTTTCTTTTCAGTTGCAAACTCCACTCCATACATATCTATGGGGAGGTTCAAGCTCCAGGCCGGTTTTACAGTGCAAACGGCAGGCACTTCAAACCGGCACTAGGAAACAGACTGAGAACCCAGAGTAAGTGTTTCTCCTGCAACCCGTTCCCTTTGTGCTGGATGAACGAACGTCTCTCCACATGCTCAGTTCTGAGAGATAAGTGTGTGTGAAAGCCGTCCTTCACCTAGCTTGAAGGGAACACAAAGTTTCTTTTCAGTTGCAAACTCCACTCCATACATATCTATGGGGAGGTTCAAGCTCCAACCCGGTTTTACACTGGAAACGGCAGGCACTTCAAACCGGCACTAGGAAACAGACTGAGAAACCAGAGTAAGTGTTTCTCCTGCAACCCGTTCCCTTTGTGCTGGATGAACGAACGTCTCTCCACATGCTCAGTTCTGAGAGATAAGTGTGTGTGAAAGCCGTCCTTCACCTAGCTTGAAGGGAACACAAAGTTTCTTTTCAGTTGCAAACTCCACTCCATACATATCTATGGGGAGGTTCAAGCTCCAGGCCGGTTTTACAGTGCAAACGGCAGGCACTTCAAACCGGCACTAGGAAACAGACTGAGAACCCAGAGTAAGTGTTTCTCCTGCAACCCGTTCCCTTTGTGCTGGATGAACGAACGTCTCTCCACATGCTCAGTTCTGAGAGATAAGTGTGTGTGAAAGCCGTCCTTCACCTAGCTTGAAGGGAACACAAAGTTTCTTTTCAGTTGCAAACTCCACTCCATACATATCTATGGGGAGGTTCAAGCTCCAACCCGGTTTTACAGTGGAAACGGCAGGCACTTCAAACCGGCACTAGGAAACAGACTGAGAACCCAGAGTAAGTGTTTCTCCTGCAACCCGTTCCCTTTGTGCTGGATGAACGAACGTCTCTCCACATGCTCAGTTCTGAGAGATAAGTGTGTGTGAAAGCCGTCCTTCACCTAGCTTGAAGGGAACACAAAGTTTCTTTTCAGTTGCAAACTCCACTCCATACATATCTATGGGGAGGTTCAAGCTCCAGGCCGGTTTTACAGTGCAAACGGCAGGCACTTCAAACCGGCACTAGGAAACAGACTGAGAAAGCAGAGTAAGTGTTTCTCCTGCAACCCGTTCCCTTTGTGCTGGATGAACGAACGTCTCTCCACATGCTCAGTTCTGAGAGATAAGTGTGTGTGAAAGCCGTCCTTCACCTAGCTTGAAGGGAACACAAAGTTTCTTTTCAGTTGCAAACTCCACTCCATACATATCTATGGGGAGGTTCAAGCTCCAGGCCGGTTTTACAGTGCAAACGGCAGGCACTTCAAACCGGCACTAGGAAACAGACTGAGAACCCAGAGTAAGTGTTTCTCCTGCAACCCGTTCCCTTTGTGCTGGATGAACGAACGTCTCTCCACATGCTCAGTTCTGAGAGATAAGTGTGTGTGAAAGCCGTCCTTCACCTAGCTTGAAGGGAACACAAAGTTTCTTTTCAGTTGCAAACTCCACTCCATACATATCTATGGGGAGGTTCAAGCTCCAGGCCGGTTTTACAGTGCAAACGGCAGGCACTTCAAACCGGCACTAGGAAACAGACTGAGAAAGCAGAGTAAGTGTTTCTCCTGCAACCCGTTCCCTTTGTGCTGGATGAACGAACGTCTCTCCACATGCTCAGTTCTGAGAGATAAGTGTGTGTGAAAGCCGTCCTTCACCTAGCTTGAAGGGAACACAAAGTTTCTTTTCAGTTGCAAAGTCCACTCCATACATATCTATGGGGAGGTTCAAGCTCCAGGCCGGTTTTACAGTGCAAACGGCAGGCACTTCAAACCGGCACTAGGGAACAGACTGAGAACCCAGAGTAAGTGTTTCTCCTGCAACCCGTTCCCTTTGTGCTGGATGAACGAACGTCTCTCCACATGCTCAGTTCTGAGAGATAAGTGTGTGTGAAAGCCGTCCTTCACCTAGCTTGAAGGGAACACAAGTTTCTTTCCAGTTGCAAACTCCACTCCATACATATCTATGGGGAGGTTCAAGCTCCAGGCCGGTTTTACAGTGCAAACGGCATGAACTTCAAACCGGCACTAGGAAACAGACTGAGAAAGCAGAGTAAGTGTTTCTCATGCAACCCGTTCCCTTTGTGCTGGATGAACGAACGTCTCTCCACATGCTCAGTTCTGAGAGATAGGTGTGTGTGAAAGCCGTACTTCACCTAGCTTGAAGGGAACACCAAGTTTCTTTTCAGTTGCAAACTCCACTCCATACATATCTATGGGGAGGTTCAAGCTCCAGGCCGGTTTTACAGTGCAAACGGCAGGCACTTCAAACCGGCACTAGGAAACAGACTGAGAACCCAGAGTAAGGGTTTCTCCTGCAACCCGTTCCCTTTGTGCTGGATGAACGAACGTCTCTCCACATGCTCAGTTCTGAGAGATAAGTGTGTGTGAAAGCCGTCCTTCACCTAGCTTGAAGGGAACACCAAGTTTCTTTTCAGTTGCAAACTCCACTCCATACATATCTATGGGGAGGTTCAAGCTCCAGGCCGGTTTTACAGTGCAAACGGCAGGCACTTCAAACCGGCACTAGGAAACAGACTGAGAACCCAGAGTAAGTGTTTCTCCTGCAACCCGTTCCCTTTGTGCTGGATGAACGAACGTCTGTCCACATGCTCAGTTCTGAGAGATAAGTGTGTGTGAAAGCCGTCCTTCACCTAGCTTGAAGGGAACACCAAGTTTCTTTTCAGTTGCAAACTCCACTCCATACATATCTATGGGGAGGTTCAAGCTCCAGGCCGGTTTTACAGTGCAAACGGCAGGCACTTCAAACCGGCACTAGGAAACAGACTGAGAACCCAGAGTAAGTGTTTCTCCTGCAACCCGTTCCCTTTGTGCTGGATGAACGAACGTCTCTCCACATGCTCAGTTCTGAGAGATAAGTGTGTGTGAAAGCCGTCCTTCACCTAGCTTGAAGGGAACACAAAGTTTCTTTTCAGTTGCAAACTCCACTCCATACATATCTATGGGGAGGTTCAAGCTCCAGGCCGGTTTTACAGTGAAAACGGCAGGCACTTCAAACCGGCACTAGGAAACAAACTGAGAAACCAGAGTAAGTGTTTCTCCTGCAACCCGTACCCTTTGTGCTGGATGAACGAACGTCTCTCCACATGCTCAGTTCTGAGAGATAAGTGTGTGTGAAAGCCATCCTTCACCTAGCTTGAAGGAAACACCAAGTTTCTTTACAGTTGCAAACTCCACTCCATACATATCTATGGGGAGGTTCAAGCTCCAGGCCGGTTTTACAGTGCAAACGGCAGGCACTTCAAACCGGCACTAGGAAACAGACTGAGAACCCAGAGTAAGTGTTTCTCCTGCAACCCGTTCCCTTTGTGCTGGATGAACGAACGTCTCTCCACATGCTCAGTTCTGAGAGATAAGTGTGTGTGAAAGCCGTCCTTCACCTAGCTTGAAGGGAACACAAAGTTTCTTTTCAGTTGCAAACTCCACTCCATACATATCTATGGGGAGGTTCAAGCTCCAGGCCGGTTTTACAGTGCAAACGGCAGGCACTTCAAACCGGCACTAGGAAACAGACTGAGAACCCAGAGTAAGTGTTTCTCCTGCAACCCGTTCCCTTTGTGCTGGATGAACGAACGTCTCTCCACATGCTCAGTTCTGAGAGATAAGTGTGTGTGAAAGCCGTCCTTCACCTAGCTTGAAGGGAACACAAAGTTTCTTTTCAGTTGCAAACTCCACTCCATACATATCTATGGGGAGGTTCAAGCTCCAACCCGGTTTTACACTGGAAACGGCAGGCACTTCAAACCGGCACTAGGAAACAGACTGAGAAACCAGAGTAAGTGTTTCTCCTGCAACCCGTTCCCTTTGTGCTGGATGAACGAACGTCTCTCCACATGCTCAGTTCTGAGAGATAAGTGTGTGTGAAAGCCGTCCTTCACCTAGCTTGAAGGGAACACAAAGTTTCTTTTCAGTTGCAAACTCCACTCCATACATATCTATGGGGAGGTTCAAGCTCCAGGCCGGTTTTACAGTGAAAACGGCAGGCACTTCAAACCGGCACTAGGAAACAGACTGAGAAACCAGAGTAAGTGTTTCTCCTGCAAACTGTTCCCTTTGTGCTGGATGAACGAATGTCTCTCCACATGCTCAGTTCTGAGAGATAAGTGTGTGTGAAAGCCGTCCTTCACCTAGCTTGAAGGGAACACAAAGTTTCTTTTCAGTTGCAAACTCCACTCCATACATATCTATGGGGAGGTTCAAGCTCCAGGCCGGTTTTACAGTGCAAAAGGCAGGCACTTCAAACCGGCACTAGGAAACAGACTGAGAACCCAGAGTAAGTGTTTCTCCTGCAACCCGTTCCCTTTGTGCTGGATGAACGAACGTCTCTCCACATGCTCAGTTCTGAGAGATAAGTGTGTGTGAAAGCCGTCCTTCACCTAGCTTGAAGGGAACACCAAGTTTCTTTTCAGTTGCAAACTCCACTCCATACATATCTACGGGGAGGTTCAAGCTCCAGGCCGGTTTTACAGTGCAAACGGCAGGCACTTCAAACCGGCACTAGGAAACAGACTGAGAAACCAGAGTAAGTGTTTCTCCTGCAACCCGTCCCTTTTGTGCTGGATGAACGAACGTCTCTCCACATGCTCAGTTCTGAGAGATAAGTGTGTGTGAAAGCCGTCCTTCACCTAGCTTGAAGGGAACACAAATTTTCTATTCAGTTGCAAACTCCACTCCATACATATCTATGGGGAGGTTCAAGCCCCAGGCCGGTTTTACAGTGAAAACGGCAGGCACTTCAAACCGGCACTAGGAAACAGACTGAGAACCCAGAGTAAGTGTTTCTCCTGCAACCCGTTCGCTTTGTGCTGGATGAACGAACGTCTCTCCACATGCTCAGTTCTGAGAGATAAGTGTGTGTGAAAGCCGTCCTTCACTTAGCTTGAAGGGAACACCAAGTTTCTTTTCAGTTGCAAACTCCACTCCATACATATCTATGGGGAGGTTCAAGCTCCAGGCCGGTTTTACAGTGCAAACGGCAGGCACTTCAAACCGGCACTAGGAAACAGACTTAGAACCCAGAGTAAGTGTTTCTCCTGCAACCCGTTCCCTTTGTGCTGGATGAACGAACGTCTCTCCACATGCTCAGTTCTGAGAGATAAGTGTGTGTGAAAGCCGTCCTTCACCTAGCTTGAAGGGAACACAAAGTTTCTTTTCAGTTGCAAACTCCACTCCATACATATCTATGGGGAGGTTCAAGCTCCAGGCCGGTTTTACAGTGCAAACGGCAGGCACTTCAAACCGGCACTAGGAAACAGACTGAGAACCCAGAGTAAGTGTTTCCCTGCAACCCGTTCCCTTTGTGCTGGATGAACGAACGTCTCTCCACATGCTCAGTTCTGAGAGATAAGTGTGTGTGAAAGCCGTCCTTCACCTAGCTTCAAGGGAACACAAAGTTTCTTTTCAGTTGCAAACTCCACTCCATACATATCTATGGGGAGGTTCAAGCTCCAGGCCAGTTTTACAGTGAAAACGGCAGGCACTTCAAACCGGCACTAGGAAACAGTGTGAGAAACCAGAGTAAGTGTTTCTCCTGCAACCCGTTCCCTTTGTGCTGGATGAACGAACGTCTCTCCACATGCTCAGTTCTGAGAGATAAGTGTGTGTGAAAGCCGTCCTTCACCTAGCTTGAAGGGAACACCAAGTTTCTTTTCAGTTGCAAACTCCACTCCATACATATCTATGGGGAGGTTCAAGCTCCAGGCCGGTTTTACAGTGCAAACGGCAGGCACTTCAAACCGGCACTAGGAAACAGACTGAGAACCCAGAGTAAGTGTTTCTCCTGCAACCCGTTCCCTTTGTGCTGGATGAACGAACGTCTCTCCACATGCTCAGTTCTGAGAGATAAGTGTGTGTGAAAGCCGTCCTTCACCTAGCTTGAAGGGAACACAAAGTTTCTTTTCAGTTGCAAACTCCACTCCATACATATCTATGGGGAGGTTCAAGCTCCAGGCCGGTTTTACAGTGAAAACGGCAGGCACTTCAAACCGGCACTAGGAAACAAACTGAGAAACCAGAGTAAGTGTTTCTCCTGCAACCCGTACCCTTTGTGCTGGATGAACGAACGTCTCTCCACATGCTCAGTTCTGAGAGATAAGTGTGTGTGAAAGCCATCCTTCACCTAGCTTGAAGGAAACACCAAGTTTCTTTACAGTTGCAAACTCCACTCCATACATATCTATGGGGAGGTTCAAGCTCCAGGCCGGTTTTACAGTGCAAACGGCAGGCACTTCAAACCGGCACTAGGAAACAGACTGAGAACCCAGAGTAAGTGTTTCTCCTGCAACCCGTTCCCTTTGTGCTGGATGAACGAACGTCTGTCCACATGCTCAGTTCTGAGAGATAAGTGTGTGTGAAAGCCGTCCTTCACCTAGCTTGAAGGGAACACCAAGTTTCTTTTCAGTTGCAAACTCCACTCCATACATATCTATGGGGAGGTTCAAGCTCCAGGCCGGTTTTACAGTGCAAACGGCAGGCACTTCAAACCGGCACTAGGAAACAGACTGAGAACCCAGAGTAAGTGTTTCTCCTGCAACCCGTTCCCTTTGTGCTGGATGAACGAACGTCTCTCCACATGCTCAGTTCTGAGAGATAAGTGTGTGTGAAAGCCGTCCTTCACCTAGCTTGAAGGGAACACAAAGTTTCTTTTCAGTTGCAAACTCCACTCCATACATATCTATGGGGAGGTTCAAGCTCCAACCCGGTTTTACACTGGAAACGGCAGGCACTTCAAACCGGCACTAGGAAACAGACTGAGAAACCAGAGTAAGTGTTTCTCCTGCAACCCGTTCCCTTTGTGCTGGATGAACGAACGTCTCTCCACATGCTCAGTTCTGAGAGATAAGTGTGTGTGAAAGCCGTCCTTCACCTAGCTTGAAGGGAACACAAAGTTTCTTTTCAGTTGCAAACTCCACTCCATACATATCTATGGGGAGGTTCAAGCTCCAGGCCGGTTTTACAGTGAAAACGGCAGGCACTTCAAACCGGCACTAGGAAACAGACTGAGAAACCAGAGTAAGTGTTTCTCCTGCAAACTGTTCCCTTTGTGCTGGATGAACGAACGTCTCTCCACATGCTCAGTTCTGAGAGATAAGTGTGTGTGAAAGCCGTCCTTCACCTAGCTTGAAGGGAACACAAAGTTTCTTTTCAGTTGCAAACTCCACTCCATACATATCTATGGGGAGGTTCAAGCTCCAGGCCGGTTTTACAGTGCAAAAGGCAGGCACTTCAAACCGGCACTAGGAAACAGACTGAGAACCCAGAGTAAGTGTTTCTCCTGCAACCCGTTCCCTTTGTGCTGGATGAACGAACGTCTCTCCACATGCTCAGTTCTGAGAGATAAGTGTGTGTGAAAGCCGTCCTTCACCTAGCTTGAAGGGAACACCAAGTTTCTTTTCAGTTGCAAACTCCACTCCATACATATCTACGGGGAGGTTCAAGCTCCAGGCCGGTTTTACAGTGCAAATGGCAGGCACTTCAAACCGGCACTAGGAAACAGACTGAGAAACCAGAGTAAGTGTTTCTCCTACAACGCGTTCCATTTGTGCTGGATGAACGAACGTCTCTCCACATGCTCAGTTCTGAGAGATAAGTGTGTGTGAAAGCCGTCCTTCACCTAGCTTGAAGGGAACACAAAGTTTCTTTTCAGTTGCAAACTCCACTCCATACATATCTATGGGGAGGTTCAAGCTCCAGGCCGGTTTTACAGTGCAAACGGCAGGCACTTCAAACCGGCACTGGGAAACAGACTGACAACCCAGAGTAAGTGTTTCTCCTGCAACCCGTTCCCTTTGTGCTGGATGAACGAACGTCTCTCCACATGCTCAGTTCTGAGAGATAAGTGTGTGTGAAAGCCGTCCTTCACCTAGCTTGAAGGGAACACAAAGTTTCTTTTCAGTTGCAAACTCCACTCCATACATATCTATGGGGAGGTTCAAGCTCCAGGCCGGTTTTACAGTGCAAAAGGCAGGCACTTCAAACCGGCACTAGGAAACAGACTGAGAACCCAGAGTAAGTGTTTCTCCTGCAACCCGTTCCCTTTGTGCTGGATGAACGAACGTCTCTCCACATGCTCAGTTCTGAGAGATAAGTGTGTGTGAAAGCCGTCCTTCACCTAGCTTGAAGGAAACACCAAGTTTCTTTTCAGTTGCAAACTCCACTCCATACATATCTATGGGGAGGTTCAAGCTCCAGGCCGGTTTTACAGTGCAAACGGCAGGCACTTCAAACCGGCACTAGGAAACAGACTGAGAACCCAGAGTAAGTGTTTCTCCTGCAACCCGTTCCCTTTGTGCTGGATGAACGAACGTCTCTCCACATGCTCAGTTCTGAGAGATAAGTGTGTGTGAAAGCCGTACTTCAACTAGCTTGAAGGGAACACAAAGTTTCTTTTCAGTTGAAAACTCCACTCCATACATATCTATGGGGAGGTTCAAGCTCCAACCCGGTTTTACAGTGGAAACGGCAGGCACTTCAAACCGGCACTAGGAAACAGACTGAGAACCCAGAGTAAGTGTTTTTCCTGCAACCCGTTCCCTTTGTGCTGGATGAACGAACGTCTCTCCACATGCTCAGTTCTGAGAGATAAGTGTGTGTGAAAGCCGTCCTTCACCTAGCTTGAAGGGAACACAAAGTTTCTTTTCAGTTGCAAACTCCACTCCATACATATCTATGGGGAGGTTCAAGCTCCAGGCCGGTTTTACAGTGAAAACGGCAGGCACTTCAAACCGGCACTAGGAAACAGACTGAGAAACCAGAGTAAGTGTTTCTCCTGCAAACTGTTCCCTTTGTGCTGGATGAACGAATGTCTCTCCACATGCTCAGTTCTGAGAGATAAGTGTGTGTGAAAGCCGTCCTTCACCTAGCTTGAAGGGAACACAAAGTTTCTTTTCAGTTGCAAACTCCACTCCATACATATCTATGGGGAGGTTCAAGCTCCAGGCCGGTTTTACAGTGCAAAAGGCAGGCACTTCAAACCGGCACTAGGAAACAGACTGAGAACCCAGAGTAAGTGTTTCTCCTGCAACCCGTTCCCTTTGTGCTGGATGAACGAACGTCTCTCCACATGCTCAGTTCTGAGAGATAAGTGTGTGTGAAAGCCGTCCTTCACCTAGCTTGAAGGAAACACGAAGTTTCTTTTCAGTTGCAAACTCCACTCCATACATATCTATGGGGAGGTTCAAGCTCCAGGCCGGTTTTACAGTGCAAACGGCAGGCACTTCAAACCGGCACTAGGAAACAGACTGAGAACCCAGAGTAAGTGTTTCTCCTGCAACCCGTTCCCTTTGTGCTGGATGAACGAACGTCTCTCCACATGCTCAGTTCTGAGAGATAAGTGTGTGTGAAAGCCGTCCTTCACCTAGCTTGAAGGGAACACAAAGTTTCTTTTCAGTTGCAAACTCCACTCCATACATATCTATGGGGAGGTTCAAGCTCCAGGCCGGTTTTACAGTGAAAACGGCAGGCACTTCAAACCGGCACTAGGAAACAGACTGAGAACCCAGAGTAAGTGTTTCTCCTGCAACCCGTTCCCTTTGTGCTGGATGAACGAACGTCTCTCCACATGCTCAGTTCTGAGAGATAAGTGTGTGTGAAAGCCGTCCTTCACCTAGCTTCAAGGGAACACAAAGTTTCTTTTCAGTTGCAAACTCCACTCCATACATATTTATGGGGAGGTTCAAGCTCCAGGCCGGTTTTACAGTGCAAACGGCAGGCACTTCAAACCGGCACTAGGAAACAGACTGAGAACCCAGAGTAAGTGTTTCTCCTGCAACCCGTTCCCTTTGTGCTGGATGAACGAACGTCTCTCCACATGCTCAGTTCTGAGAGAGAAGTGTGTGTGAAAGCCGTACTTCACCTAGCTTGAAGGGAACACCAAGTTTCTTTTCAGTTGCAAACTCCACTCCATACATATCTATGGGGAGGTTCAAGCTCCAGGCCGGTTTTACAGTGAAAACGGCAGGCACTTCAAACCGGCACTAGGAAACAGACTGAGAACCCAGAGTAAGTGTTTCTCCTGCAACCCGTTCCCTTTGTGCTGGATGAACGAACGTCTCTCCACATGCTCAGTTCTGAGAGGTAAGTGTGTGTGAAAGCCGTCCTTCACCTAGCTTGAAGGGAACACAAAGTTTCTTTTCAGTTGCAAACTCCACTCCATACATATCTATGGGGAGGTTCAAGCTCCAGGCCGGTTTTACAGTGCAAACGGCAGGCACTTCAAACCGGCACTAGGAAACAGACTGAGAACCCAGAGTAAGTGTTTCTCCTGCAACCCGTTCCCTTTGTGCTGGATGAACGAACGTCTCTCCACATGCTCAGTTCTGAGAGATAAGTGTGTGTGAAAGCCGTCCTTCACCTAGCTTGAAGGGAACACAAAGTTTCTTTTCAGTTGCAAACTCCACTTCATACATATCTATGGGGAGGTTCAAGCTCCAGGCCAGTTTTACAGTGAAAACGGCAGGCACTTCAAACCGGCACTAGGAAACAGTGTGAGAAACCAGAGTAAGTGTTTCTCCTGCAACCCGTTCCCTTTGTGCTGGATGAACGAACGTCTCTCCACATGCTCAGCTCTGAGAGATAAGTGTGTGTGAAAGCCGTCCTTCACCTAGCTTGAAGGGAACACACAGTTTCTTTTCAGTTGCAAACTCCACTCCATACATATCTATGGGGAGGTTCAAGCTCCAGGCCGGTTTTACAGTGCAAACGGCAGGCACTTCAAACCGGCACTAGGAAACAGACTGAGAAACCAGAGTAAGTGTTTCTCTTGCAACCCGTCCCCTTTGTGCTGGATGAACGAACGTCTCTCCACATGCTCAGTTCTGAGAGATAAGTGTGTGTGAAAGCCGTCCTTCACCTAGCTTGAAGGGAACACAAAGTTTCTATTCAGTTGCAAACTCCACTCCATACATATCTATGGGGAGGTTCAAGCTCCAGGCCGGTTTTACAGTGAAAACGGCAGGCACTTCAAACCGGCACTAGGAAACAGACTGAGAACCCAGAGAAAGTGTTTCTCCTGCAACCCGTTCCCTTTGTGCTGGATGAACGAACGTCTGTCCACATGCTCAGTTCTGAGAGATAAGTGTGTGTGAAAGCCGTCCTTCACCTAGCTTGAAGGGAACACAAAGTTTCTTTTCAGTTGCAAACTCCAATCCATACATATCTATGGGGAGGTTCAAGCTCCAGGCCGGTTTTACAGTGAAAACGGCAGGCACTTCAAACCGGGACTAGGAAACAAACTGAGAAACCAGAGTAAGTGTTTCTCCTGCAACCCGTACCCTTTGTGCTGGATGAACGAACGTCTCTCCACATGCTCAGTTCTGAGAGATAAGTGTGTGTGAAAGCCATCCTTCACCTAGCTTGAAGGGAACACCAAGTTTCTTTACAGTTGCAAACTCCACTCCATACATATCTATGGGGAGGTTCAAGCTCCAGGCCGGTTTTACAGTGCAAACGGCAGGCACTTCAAACCGGCACTAGGAAACAGACTGAGAACCCAGAGTAAGTGTTTCTCCTGCAACCCGTTCCCTTTGTGCTGGATGAACGAACGTCTCTCCACATGCTCAGTTCTGAGAGATAAGTGTGTGTGAAAGCCGTCCTTCACCTAGCTTGAAGGGAACACAAAGTTTCTTTTCAGTTGCAAACTCCACTCCATACATATCTATGGGGAGGTTCAAGCTCCAGGCCGGTTTTACAGTGCAAAAGGCAGGCACTTCAAACCGGCACTAGGAAACAGACTGAGAACCCAGAGTAAGTGTTTCTCCTGCAACCCGTTCCCTTTGTGCTGGATGAACGAACGTCTCTCCACATGCTCAGTTCTGAGAGATAAGTGTGTGTGAAAGCCGTCCTTCACCTAGCTTGAAGGGAACACCAAGTTTCTTTTCAGTTGCAAACTCCACTCCATACATATCTACGGGGAGGTTCAAGCTCCAGGCCGGTTTTACAGTGCAAACGGCAGGCACTTCAAACCGGCACTAGGAAACAGACTGAGAAACCAGAGTAAGTGTTTCTCCTGCAACCCGTCCCTTTTGTGCTGGATGAACGAACGTCTCTCCACATGCTCAGTTCTGAGAGATAAGTGTGTGTGAAAGCCGTCCTTCACCTAGCTTGAAGGGAACACAAATTTTCTATTCAGTTGCAAACTCCACTCCATACATATCTATGGGGAGGTTCAAGCTCCAGGCCGGTTTTACAGTGCAAACGGCAGGCACTTCAAACCGGCACTAGGAAACAGACTGAGAACCCAGAGTAAGTGTTTCTCCTGCAACCCGTTCCCTTTGTGCTGGATGAACGAACGTCTCTCCACATGCTCAGTTCTGAGAGATAAGTGTGTGTGAAAGCCGTCCTTCACCTAGCTTGAAGGGAACACAAAGTTTCTTTTCAGTTGCAAACTCCACTCCATACATATCTATGGGGAGGTTCAAGCTCCAGGCCGGTTTTACAGTGCAAAAGGCAGGCACTTCAAACCGGCACTAGGAAACAGACTGAGAACCCAGAGTAAGTGTTTCTCCTGCAACCCGTTCCCTTTGTGCTGGATGAACGAACGTCTCTCCACATGCTCAGTTCTGAGAGATAAGTGTGTGTGAAAGCCGTCCTTCACCTAGCTTGAAGGAAACACCAAGTTTCTTTTCAGTTGCAAACTCCACTCCATACATATCTATGGGGAGGTTCAAGCTCCAGGCCGGTTTTACAGTGCAAACGGCAGGCACTTCAAACCGGCACTAGGAAACAGACTGAGAACCCAGAGTAAGTGTTTCTCCTGCAACCCGTTCCCTTTGTGCTGGATGAACGAACGTCTCTCCACATGCTCAGTTCTGAGAGATAAGTGTGTGTGAAAGCCGTACTTCAACTAGCTTGAAGGGAACACAAAGTTTCTTTTCAGTTGAAAACTCCACTCCATACATATCTATGGGGAGGTTCAAGCTCCAACCCGGTTTTACAGTGGAAACGGCAGGCACTTCAAACCGGCACTAGGAAACAGACTGAGAAACCAGAGTAAGTGTTTTTCCTGCAACCCGTTCCCTTTGTGCTGGATGAACGAACGTCTCTCCACATGCTCAGTTCTGAGAGATAAGTGTGTGTGAAAGCCGTCCTTCACCTAGCTTGAAGGGAACACCAAGTTTCTTTTCAGTTGCAAACTCCACTCCATACATATCTATGGGGAGGTTCAAGCTCCAGGCCGGTTTTACAGTGAAAACGGCAGGCACTTCCAACCGGCACTAGGAAACAGACTGAGAAACCAGAGTAAGTGTTTCTCCTGCAAACTGTTCCCTTTGTGCTGGATGAACGAATGTCTCTCTACATGCTCAGTTCTGAGAGATAAGTGTGTGTGAAAGCCGTCCTTCACCTAGCTTGAAGGGAACACAAAGTTTCTTTTCAGTTGCAAACTCCACTCCATACATATCTATGGGGAGGTTCAAGCTCCAGGCCGGTTTTACAGTGCAAAAGGCAGGCACTTCAAACCGGCACTAGGAAACAGACTGAGAACCCAGAGTAAGTGTTTCTCCTGCAACCCGTTCCCTTTGTGCTGGATGAACGAACGTCTCTCCACATGCTCAGTTCTGAGAGATAAGTGTGTGTGAAAGCCGTCCTTCACCTAGCTTGAAGGAAACACGAAGTTTCTTTTCAGTTGCAAACTCCACTCCATACATATCTATGGGGAGGTTCAAGCTCCAGGCCGGTTTTACAGTGCAAACGGCAGGCACTTCAAACCGGCACTAGGAAACAGACTGAGAACCCAGAGTAAGTGTTTCTCCTGCAACCCGTTCCCTTTGTGCTGGATGAACGAACGTCTCTCCACATGCTCAGTTCTGAGAGATAAGTGTGTGTGAAAGCCGTCCTTCACCTAGCTTGAAGGGAACACAAAGTTTCTTTTCAGTTGCAAACTCCACTCCATACATATCTATGGGGAGGTTCAAGCTCCAGGCCGGTTTTACAGTGAAAACGGCAGGCACTTCAAACCGGCACTAGGAAACAGACTGAGAACCCAGAGTAAGTGTTTCTCCTGCAACCCGTTCCCTTTGTGCTGGATGAACGAACGTCTCTCCACATGCTCAGTTCTGAGAGATAAGTGTGTGTGAAAGCCGTCCTTCACCTAGCTTCAAGGGAACACAAAGTTTCTTTTCAGTTGCAAACTCCACTCCATACATATTTATGGGGAGGTTCAAGCTCCAGGCCGGTTTTACAGTGCAAACGGCAGGCACTTCAAACCGGCACTAGGAAACAGACTGAGAACCCAGAGTAAGTGTTTCTCCTGCAACCCGTTCCCTTTGTGCTGGATGAACGAACGTCTCTCCACATGCTCAGTTCTGAGAGAGAAGTGTGTGTGAAAGCCGTACTTCACCTAGCTTGAAGGGAACACCAAGTTTCTTTTCAGTTGCAAACTCCACTCCATACATATCTATGGGGAGGTTCAAGCTCCAGGCCGGTTTTACAGTGAAAACGGCAGGCACTTCAAACCGGCACTAGGAAACAGACTGAGAACCCAGAGTAAGTGTTTCTCCTGCAACCCGTTCCCTTTGTGCTGGATGAACGAACGTCTCTCCACATGCTCAGTTCTGAGAGGTAAGTGTGTGTGAAAGCCGTCCTTCACCTAGCTTGAAGGGAACACAAAGTTTCTTTTCAGTTGCAAACTCCACTCCATACATATCTATGGGGAGGTTCAAGCTCCAGGCCGGTTTTACAGTGAAAACGGCAGGCACTTCAAACCGGCACTAGGAAACAGACTGAGAACCCAGAGTAAGTGTTTCTCCTGCAACCCGTTCCCTTTGTGCTGGATGAACGAACGTCTCTCCACATGCTCAGTTCTGAGAGATAAGTGTGTGTGAAAGCCGTACTTCAACTAGCTTGAAGGGAACACAAAGTTTCTTTTCAGTTGAAAACTCCACTCCATACATATCTATGGGGAGGTTCAAGCTCCAACCCAGTTTTACAGTGGAAACGGCAGGCACTTCAAACCGGCACTAGGAAACAGACTGAGAAACCAGAGTAAGTGTTTTTCCTGCAACCCGTTCCCTTTGTGCTGGATGAACGAACGTCTCTCCACATGCTCAGTTCTGAGAGATAAGTGTGTGTGAAAGCCGTCCTTCACCTAGCTTGAAGGGAACACCAAGTTTCTTTTCAGTTGCAAACTCCACTCCATACATATCTATGGGGAGGTTCAAGCTCCAGGCCGGTTTTACAGTGAAAACGGCAGGCACTTCCAACCGGCACTAGGAAACAGACTGAGAAACCAGAGTAAGTGTTTCTCCTGCAAACTGTTCCCTTTGTGCTGGATGAACGAATGTCTCTCTACATGCTCAGTTCTGAGAGATAAGTGTGTGTGAAAGCCGTCCTTCACCTAGCTTGAAGGGAACACAAAGTTTCTTTTCAGTTGCAAACTCCACTCCATACATATCTATGGGGAGGTTCAAGCTCCAGGCCGGTTTTACAGTGCAAAAGGCAGGCACTTCAAACCGGCACTAGGAAACAGACTGAGAACCCAGAGTAAGTGTTTCTCCTGCAACCCGTTCCCTTTGTGCTGGATGAACGAACGTCTCTCCACATGCTCAGTTCTGAGAGATAAGTGTGTGTGAAAGCCGTCCTTCACCTAGCTTGAAGGAAACACGAAGTTTCTTTTCAGTTGCAAACTCCACTCCATACATATCTATGGGGAGGTTCAAGCTCCAGGCCGGTTTTACAGTGCAAACGGCAGGCACTTCAAACCGGCACTAGGAAACAGACTGAGAACCCAGAGTAAGTGTTTCTCCTGCAACCCGTTCCCTTTGTGCTGGATGAACGAACGTCTCTCCACATGCTCAGTTCTGAGAGATAAGTGTGTGTGAAAGCCGTCCTTCACCTAGCTTGAAGGGAACACAAAGTTTCTTTTCAGTTGCAAACTCCACTCCATACATATCTATGGGGAGGTTCAAGCTCCAGGCCGGTTTTACAGTGAAAACGGCAGGCACTTCAAACCGGCACTAGGAAACAGACTGAGAACCCAGAGTAAGTGTTTCTCCTGCAACCCGTTCCCTTTGTGCTGGATGAACGAACGTCTCTCCACATGCTCAGTTCTGAGAGATAAGTGTGTGTGAAAGCCGTCCTTCACCTAGCTTGAAGGAAACACGAAGTTTCTTTTCAGTTGCAAACTCCACTCCATACATATCTATGGGGAGGTTCAAGCTCCAGGCCGGTTTTACAGTGCAAACGGCAGGCACTTCAAACCGGCACTAGGAAACAGACTGAGAACCCAGAGTAAGTGTTTCTCCTGCAACCCGTTCCCTTTGTGCTGGATGAACGAACGTCTCTCCACATGCTCAGTTCTGAGAGATAAGTGTGTGTGAAAGCCGTCCTTCACCTAGCTTGAAGGGAACACAAAGTTTCTTTTCAGTTGCAAACTCCACTCCATACATATCTATGGGGAGGTTCAAGCTCCAGGCCGGTTTTACAGTGCAAACGGCAGGCACTTCAAACCGGCACTAGGAAACAGACTGAGAACCCAGAGTAAGTGTTTCTCCTGCAACCCGTTCCCTTTGTGCTGGATGAACGAACGTCTCTCCACATGCTCAGTTCTGAGAGATAAGTGTGTGTGAAAGCCGTCCTTCACCTAGCTTCAAGGGAACACAAAGTTTCTTTTCAGTTGCAAACTCCACTCCATACATATTTATGGGGAGGTTCAAGCTCCAGGCCGGTTTTACAGTGCAAACGGCAGGCACTTCAAACCGGCACTAGGAAACAGACTGAGAACCCAGAGTAAGTGTTTCTCCTGCAACCCGTTCCCTTTGTGCTGGATGAACGAACGTCTCTCCACATGCTCAGTTCTGAGAGAGAAGTGTGTGTGAAAGCCATACTTCACCTAGCTTGAAGGGAACACCAAGTTTCTTTTCAGTTGCAAACTCCACTCCATACATATCTATGGGGAGGTTCAAGCTCCAGGCCGGTTTTACAGTGCAAACGGCAGGCACTTCAAACCGGCACTAGGAAACAGACTGAGAACCCAGAGTAAGTGTTTCTCCTGCAACCCGTTCCCTTTGTGCTGGATGAACGAACGTCTCTCCACATGCTCAGTTCTGAGAGATAAGTGTGTGTGAAAGCCGTCCTTCACCTAGCTTGAAGGGAACACAAAGTTTCTTTTCAGTTGCAAACTCCACTCCATACATATCTATGGGGAGGTTCAAGCTCCAGGCCGGTTTTACAGTGCAAAAGGCAGGCACTTCAAACCGGCACTAGGAAACAGACTGAGAACCCAGAGTAAGTGTTTCTCCTGCAACCCGTTCCCTTTGTGCTGGATGAACGAACGTCTCTCCACATGCTCAGTTCTGAGAGATAAGTGTGTGTGAAAGCCGTCCTTCACCTAGCTTGAAGGGAACACCAAGTTTCTTTTCAGTTGCAAACTCCACTCCATACATATCTATGGGGAGGTTCAAGCTCCAGGCCGGTTTTACAGTGAAAACGGCAGGCACTTCCAACCGGCACTAGGAAACAGACTGAGAAACCAGAGTAAGTGTTTCTCCTGCAAACTGTTCCCTTTGTGCTGGATGAACGAATGTCTCTCTACATGCTCAGTTCTGAGAGATAAGTGTGTGTGAAAGCCGTCCTTCACCTAGCTTGAAGGGAACACAAAGTTTCTTTTCAGTTGCAAACTCCACTCCATACATATCTATGGGGAGGTTCAAGCTCCAGGCCGGTTTTACAGTGCAAAAGGCAGGCACTTCAAACCGGCACTAGGAAACAGACTGAGAACCCAGAGTAAGTGTTTCTCCTGCAACCCGTTCCCTTTGTGCTGGATGAACGAACGTCTCTCCACATGCTCAGTTCTGAGAGATAAGTGTGTGTGAAAGCCGTCCTTCACCTAGCTTGAAGGAAACACGAAGTTTCTTTTCAGTTGCAAACTCCACTCCATACATATCTATGGGGAGGTTCAAGCTCCAGGCCGGTTTTACAGTGCAAACGGCAGGCACTTCAAACCGGCACTAGGAAACAGACTGAGAACCCAGAGTAAGTGTTTCTCCTGCAACCCGTTCCCTTTGTGCTGGATGAACGAACGTCTCTCCACATGCTCAGTTCTGAGAGATAAGTGTGTGTGAAAGCCGTCCTTCACCTAGCTTGAAGGGAACACAAAGTTTCTTTTCAGTTGCAAACTCCACTCCATACATATCTATGGGGAGGTTCAAGCTCCAGGCCGGTTTTACAGTGAAAACGGCAGGCACTTCAAACCGGCACTAGGAAACAGACTGAGAACCCAGAGTAAGTGTTTCTCCTGCAACCCGTTCCCTTTGTGCTGGATGAACGAACGTCTCTCCACATGCTCAGTTCTGAGAGATAAGTGTGTGTGAAAGCCGTCCTTCACCTAGCTTCAAGGGAACACAAAGTTTCTTTTCAGTTGCAAACTCCACTCCATACATATTTATGGGGAGGTTCAAGCTCCAGGCCGGTTTTACAGTGCAAACGGCAGGCACTTCAAACCGGCACTAGGAAACAGACTGAGAACCCAGAGTAAGTGTTTCTCCTGCAACCCGTTCCCTTTGTGCTGGATGAACGAACGTCTCTCCACATGCTCAGTTCTGAGAGATAAGTGTGTGTGAAAGCCGTCCTTCACCTAGCTTGAAGGAAACACGAAGTTTCTTTTCAGTTGCAAACTCCACTCCATACATATCTATGGGGAGGTTCAAGCTCCAGGCCGGTTTTACAGTGCAAACGGCAGGCACTTCAAACCGGCACTAGGAAACAGACTGAGAACCCAGAGTAAGTGTTTCTCCTGCAACCCGTTCCCTTTGTGCTGGATGAACGAACGTCTCTCCACATGCTCAGTTCTGAGAGATAAGTGTGTGTGAAAGCCGTCCTTCACCTAGCTTGAAGGGAACACAAAGTTTCTTTTCAGTTGCAAACTCCACTCCATACATATCTATGGGGAGGTTCAAGCTCCAGGCCGGTTTTACAGTGCAAACGGCAGGCACTTCAAACCGGCACTAGGAAACAGACTGAGAACCCAGAGTAAGTGTTTCTCCTGCAACCCGTTCCCTTTGTGCTGGATGAACGAACGTCTCTCCACATGCTCAGTTCTGAGAGATAAGTGTGTGTGAAAGCCGTCCTTCACCTAGCTTCAAGGGAACACAAAGTTTCTTTTCAGTTGCAAACTCCACTCCATACATATTTATGGGGAGGTTCAAGCTCCAGGCCGGTTTTACAGTGCAAACGGCAGGCACTTCAAACCGGCACTAGGAAACAGACTGAGAACCCAGAGTAAGTGTTTCTCCTGCAACCCGTTCCCTTTGTGCTGGATGAACGAACGTCTCTCCACATGCTCAGTTCTGAGAGAGAAGTGTGTGTGAAAGCCATACTTCACCTAGCTTGAAGGGAACACCAAGTTTCTTTTCAGTTGCAAACTCCACTCCATACATATCTATGGGGAGGTTCAAGCTCCAGGCCGGTTTTACAGTGCAAACGGCAGGCACTTCAAACCGGCACTAGGAAACAGACTGAGAACCCAGAGTAAGTGTTTCTCCTGCAACCCGTTCCCTTTGTGCTGGATGAACGAACGTCTCTCCACATGCTCAGTTCTGAGAGATAAGTGTGTGTGAAAGCCGTCCTTCACCTAGCTTGAAGGGAACACAAAGTTTCTTTTCAGTTGCAAACTCCACTCCATACATATCTATGGGGAGGTTCAAGCTCCAGGCCGGTTTTACAGTGCAAAAGGCAGGCACTTCAAACCGGCACTAGGAAACAGACTGAGAACCCAGAGTAAGTGTTTCTCCTGCAACCCGTTCCCTTTGTGCTGGATGAACGAACGTCTCTCCACATGCTCAGTTCTGAGAGATAAGTGTGTGTGAAAGCCGTCCTTCACCTAGCTTGAAGGAAACACCAAGTTTCTTTTCAGTTGCAAACTCCACTCCATACATATCTATGGGGAGGTTCAAGCTCCAGGCCGGTTTTACAGTGCAAACGGCAGGCACTTCAAACCGGCACTAGGAAACAGACTGAGAACCCAGAGTAAGTGTTTCTCCTGCAACCCGTTCCCTTTGTGCTGGATGAACAAACGTCTCTCCACATGCTCAGTTCTGAGAGATAAGTGTGTGTGAAAGCCGTACTTCAACTAGCTTGAAGGGAACACAAAGTTTCTTTTCAGTTGAAAACTCCACTCCATACATATCTATGGGGAGGTTCAAGCTCCAACCCGGTTTTACAGTGGAAACGGCAGGCACTTCAAACCGGCACTAGGAAACAGACTGAGAAACCAGAGTAAGTGTTTTTCCTGCAACCCGTTCCCTTTGTGCTGGATGAACGAACGTCTCTCCACATGCTCAGTTCTGAGAGATAAGTGTGTGTGAAAGCCGTCCTTCACCTAGCTTGAAGGGAACACCAAGTTTCTTTTCAGTTGCAAACTCCACTCCATACATATCTATGGGGAGCTTCAAGCTCCAGGCCGGTTTTACAGTGAAAACGGCAGGCACTTCCAACCGGCACTAGGAAACAGACTGAGAAACCAGAGTAAGTGTTTCTCCTGCAAACTGTTCCCTTTGTGCTGGATGAACGAATGTCTCTCTACATGCTCAGTTCTGAGAGATAAGTGTGTGTGAAAGCCGTCCTTCACCTAGCTTGAAGGGAACACAAAGTTTCTTTTCAGTTGCAAACTCCACTCCATACATATCTATGGGGAGGTTCAAGCTCCAGGCCGGTTTTACAGTGCAAAAGGCAGGCACTTCAAACCGGCACTAGGAAACAGACTGAGAACCCAGAGTAAGTGTTTCTCCTGCAACCCGTTCCCTTTGTGCTGGATGAACGAACGTCTCTCCACATGCTCAGTTCTGAGAGATAAGTGTGTGTGAAAGCCGTCCTTCACCTAGCTTGAAGGAAACACGAAGTTTCTTTTCAGTTGCAAACTCCACTCCATACATATCTATGGGGAGGTTCAAGCTCCAGGCCGGTTTTACAGTGCAAACGGCAGGCACTTCAAACCGGCACTAGGAAACAGACTGAGAACCCAGAGTAAGTGTTTCTCCTGCAACCCGTTCCCTTTGTGCTGGATGAACGAACGTCTCTCCACATGCTCAGTTCTGAGAGATAAGTGTGTGTGAAAGCCGTCCTTCACCTAGCTTGAAGGGAACACAAAGTTTCTTTTCAGTTGCAAACTCCACTCCATACATATCTATGGGGAGGTTCAAGCTCCAGGCCGGTTTTACAGTGAAAACGGCAGGCACTTCAAACCGGCACTAGGAAACAGACTGAGAACCCAGAGTAAGTGTTTCTCCTGCAACCCGTTCCCTTTGTGCTGGATGAACGAACGTCTCTCCACATGCTCAGTTCTGAGAGATAAGTGTGTGTGAAAGCCGTCCTTCACCTAGCTTCAAGGGAACACAAAGTTTCTTTTCAGTTGCAAACTCCACTCCATACATATTTATGGGGAGGTTCAAGCTCCAGGCCGGTTTTACAGTGCAAACGGCAGGCACTTCAAACCGGCACTAGGAAACAGACTGACAACCCAGAGTAAGTGTTTCTCCTGCAACCCGTTCCCTTTGTGCTGGATGAACGAACGTCTCTCCACATGCTCAGTTCTGAGAGAGAAGTGTGTGTGAAAGCCGTACTTCACCTAGCTTGAAGGGAACACCAAGTTTCTTTTCAGTTGCAAACTCCACTCCATACATATCTATGGGGAGGTTCAAGCTCCAGGCCGGTTTTACAGTGCAAACGGCAGGCACTTCAAACCGGCACTAGGAAACAGACTGAGAACCCAGAGTAAGTGTTTCTCCTGCAACCCGTTCCCTTTGTGCTGGATGAACGAACGTCTCTCCACATGCTCAGTTCTGAGAGGTAAGTGTGTGTGAAAGCCGTCCTTCACCTAGCTTGAAGGGAACACAAAGTTTCTTTTCAGTTGCAAACTCCACTCCATACATATCTATGGGGAGGTTCAAGCTCCAGGCCGGTTTTACAGTGCAAACGGCAGGCACTTCAAACCGGCACTAGGAAACAGACTGAGAACCCAGAGTAAGTGTTTCTCCTGCAACCCGTTCCCTTTGTGCTGGATGAACGAACGTCTCTCCACATGCTCAGTTCTGAGAGATAAGTGTGTGTGAAAGCCGTACTTCAACTAGCTTGAAGGGAACACAAAGTTTCTTTTCAGTTGAAAACTCCACTCCATACATATCTATGGGGAGGTTCAAGCTCCAACCCGGTTTTACAGTGGAAACGGCAGGCACTTCAAACCGGCACTAGGAAACAGACTGAGAAACCAGAGTAAGTGTTTTTCCTGCAACCCGTTCCCTTTGTGCTGGATGAACGAACGTCTCTCCACATGCTCAGTTCTGAGAGATAAGTGTGTGTGAAAGCCGTCCTTCACCTAGCTTGAAGGGAACACCAAGTTTCTTTTCAGTTGCAAACTCCACTCCATACATATCTATGGGGAGGTTCAAGCTCCAGGCCGGTTTTACAGTGAAAACGGCAGGCACTTCCAACCGGCACTAGGATACAGACTGAGAAACCAGAGTAAGTGTTTCTCCTGCAAACTGTTCCCTTTGTGCTGGATGAACGAATGTCTCTCTACATGCTCAGTTCTGAGAGATAAGTGTGTGTGAAAGCCGTCCTTCACCTAGCTTGAAGGGAACACAAAGTTTCTTTTCAGTTGCAAACTCCACTCCATACATATCTATGGGGAGCTTCAAGCTCCAGGCCGGTTTTACAGTGCAAAAGGCAGGCACTTCAAACCGGCACTAGGAAACAGACTGAGAACCCAGAGTAAGTGTTTCTCCTGCAACCCGTTCCCTTTGTGCTGGATGAACGAACGTCTCTCCACATGCTCAGTTCTGAGAGATAAGTGTGTGTGAAAGCCGTCCTTCACCTAGCTTCAAGGGAACACAAAGTTTCTTTTCAGTTGCAAACTCCACTCCATACATATTTATGGGGAGGTTCAAGCTCCAGGCCGGTTTTACAGTGCAAACGGCAGGCACTTCAAACCGGCACTAGGAAACAGACTGAGAACCCAGAGTAAGTGTTTCTCCTGCAACCCGTTCCCTTTGTGCTGGATGAACGAACGTCTCTCCACATGCTCAGTTCTGAGAGATAAGTGTGTGTGAAAGCCGTCCTTCACCTAGCTTGAAGGAAACACGAAGTTTCTTTTCAGTTGCAAACTCCACTCCATACATATTTATGGGGAGGTTCAAGCTCCAGGCCGGTTTTACAGTGCAAACGGCAGGCACTTCAAACCGGCACTAGGAAACAGACTGAGAACCCAGAGTAAGTGTTTCTCCTGCAACCCGTTCCCTTTGTGCTGGATGAACGAACGTCTCTCCACATGCTCAGTTCTGAGAGAGAAGTGTGTGTGAAAGCCGTACTTCACCTAGCTTGAAGGGAACACCAAGTTTCTTTTCAGTTGCAAACTCCACTCCATACATATCTATGGGGAGGTTCAAGCTCCAGGCCGGTTTTACAGTGAAAACGGCAGGCACTTCAAACCGGCACTAGGAAACAGACTGAGAACCCAGAGTAAGTGTTTCTCCTGCAACCCGTTCCCTTTGTGCTGGATGAACGAACGTCTCTCCACATGCTCAGTTCTGAGAGAGAAGTGTGTGTGAAAGCCATACTTCACCTAGCTTGAAGGGAACACCAAGTTTCTTTTCAGTTGCAAACTCCACTCCATACATATCTATGGGGAGGTTCAAGCTCCAGGCCGGTTTTACAGTGCAAACGGCAGGCACTTCAAACCGGCACTAGGAAACAGACTGAGAACCCAGAGTAAGTGTTTCTCCTGCAACCCGTTCCCTTTGTGCTGGATGAACGAACGTCTCTCCACATGCTCAGTTCTGAGAGATAAGTGTGTGTGAAAGCCGTCCTTCACCTAGCTTGAAGGGAACACAAAGTTTCTTTTCAGTTGCAAACTCCACTCCATACATATCTATGGGGAGGTTCAAGCTCCAGGCCGGTTTTACAGTGCAAAAGGCAGGCACTTCAAACCGGCACTAGGAAACAGACTGAGAACCCAGAGTAAGTGTTTCTCCTGCAACCCGTTCCCTTTGTGCTGGATGAACGAACGTCTCTCCACATGCTCAGTTCTGAGAGATAAGTGTGTGTGAAAGCCGTCCTTCACCTAGCTTGAAGGAAACACCAAGTTTCTTTTCAGTTGCAAACTCCACTCCATACATATCTATGGGGAGGTTCAAGCTCCAGGCCGGTTTTACAGTGCAAACGGCAGGCACTTCAAACCGGCACTAGGAAACAGACTGAGAACCCAGAGTAAGTGTTTCTCCTGCAACCCGTTCCCTTTGTGCTGGATGAACAAACGTCTCTCCACATGCTCAGTTCTGAGAGATAAGTGTGTGTGAAAGCCGTACTTCAACTAGCTTGAAGGGAACACAAAGTTTCTTTTCAGTTGAAAACTCCACTCCATACATATCTATGGGGAGGTTCAAGCTCCAACCCGGTTTTACAGTGGAAACGGCAGGCACTTCAAACCGGCACTAGGAAACAGACTGAGAAACCAGAGTAAGTGTTTTTCCTGCAACCCGTTCCCTTTGTGCTGGATGAACGAACGTCTCTCCACATGCTCAGTTCTGAGAGATAAGTGTGTGTGAAAGCCGTCCTTCACCTAGCTTGAAGGGAACACCAAGTTTCTTTTCAGTTGCAAACTCCACTCCATACATATCTATGGGGAGCTTCAAGCTCCAGGCCGGTTTTACAGTGAAAACGGCAGGCACTTCCAACCGGCACTAGGAAACAGACTGAGAAACCAGAGTAAGTGTTTCTCCTGCAAACTGTTCCCTTTGTGCTGGATGAACGAATGTCTCTCTACATGCTCAGTTCTGAGAGATAAGTGTGTGTGAAAGCCGTCCTTCACCTAGCTTGAAGGGAACACAAAGTTTCTTTTCAGTTGCAAACTCCACTCCATACATATCTATGGGGAGGTTCAAGCTCCAGGCCGGTTTTACAGTGCAAAAGGCAGGCACTTCAAACCGGCACTAGGAAACAGACTGAGAACCCAGAGTAAGTGTTTCTCCTGCAACCCGTTCCCTTTGTGCTGGATGAACGAACGTCTCTCCACATGCTCAGTTCTGAGAGATAAGTGTGTGTGAAAGCCGTCCTTCACCTAGCTTGAAGGAAACACGAAGTTTCTTTTCAGTTGCAAACTCCACTCCATACATATCTATGGGGAGGTTCAAGCTCCAGGCCGGTTTTACAGTGCAAACGGCAGGCACTTCAAACCGGCACTAGGAAACAGACTGAGAACCCAGAGTAAGTGTTTCTCCTGCAACCCGTTCCCTTTGTGCTGGATGAACGAACGTCTCTCCACATGCTCAGTTCTGAGAGATAAGTGTGTGTGAAAGCCGTCCTTCACCTAGCTTGAAGGGAACACAAAGTTTCTTTTCAGTTGCAAACTCCACTCCATACATATCTATGGGGAGGTTCAAGCTCCAGGCCGGTTTTACAGTGAAAACGGCAGGCACTTCAAACCGGCACTAGGAAACAGACTGAGAACCCAGAGTAAGTGTTTCTCCTGCAACCCGTTCCCTTTGTGCTGGATGAACGAACGTCTCTCCACATGCTCAGTTCTGAGAGATAAGTGTGTGTGAAAGCCGTCCTTCACCTAGCTTCAAGGGAACACAAAGTTTCTTTTCAGTTGCAAACTCCACTCCATACATATTTATGGGGAGGTTCAAGCTCCAGGCCGGTTTTACAGTGCAAACGGCAGGCACTTCAAACCGGCACTAGGAAACAGACTGAGAACCCAGAGTAAGTGTTTCTCCTGCAACCCGTTCCCTTTGTGCTGGATGAACGAACGTCTCTCCACATGCTCAGTTCTGAGAGAGAAGTGTGTGTGAAAGCCGTCCTTCACCTAGCTTGAAGGGAACACCAAGTTTCTTTTCAGTTGCAAACTCCACTCCATACATATCTATGGGGAGGTTCAAGCTCCAGGCCGGTTTTACAGTGCAAACGGCAGGCACTTCAAACCGGCACTAGGAAACAGACTGAGAACCCAGAGTAAGTGTTTCTCCTGCAACCCGTTCCCTTTGTGCTGGATGAACGAACGTCTCTCCACATGCTCAGTTCTGAGAGGTAAGTGTGTGTGAAAGCCGTCCTTCACCTAGCTTGAAGGGAACACAAAGTTTCTTTTCAGTTGCAAACTCCACTCCATACATATCTATGGGGAGGTTCAAGCTCCAGGCCGGTTTTACAGTGCAAACGGCAGGCACTTCAAACCGGCACTAGGAAACAGACTGAGAACCCAGAGTAAGTGTTTCTCCTGCAACCCGTTCCCTTTGTGCTGGATGAACGAACGTCTCTCCACATGCTCAGTTCTGAGAGATAAGTGTGTGTGAAAGCCGTCCTTCACCTAGCTTGAAGGGAACACAAAGTTTCTTTTCAGTTGAAAACTCCACTCCATACATATCTATGGGGAGGTTCAAGCTCCAACCCGGTTTTACAGTGGAAACGGCAGGCACTTCAAACCGGCACTAGGAAACAGACTGAGAAACCAGAGTAAGTGTTTTTCCTGCAACCCGTTCCCTTTGTGCTGGATGAACGAACGTCTCTCCACATGCTCAGTTCTGAGAGATAAGTGTGTGTGAAAGCCGTCCTTCACCTAGCTTGAAGGGAACACCAAGTTTCTTTTCAGTTGCAAACTCCACTCCATACATATCTATGGGGAGGTTCAAGCTCCAGGCCGGTTTTACAGTGAAAACGGCAGGCACTTCCAACCGGCACTAGGAAACAGACTGAGAAACCAGAGTAAGTGTTTCTCCTGCAAACTGTTCCCTTTGTGCTGGATGAACGAATGTCTCTCTACATGCTCAGTTCTGAGAGATAAGTGTGTGTGAAAGCCGTCCTTCACCTAGCTTGAAGGGAACACAAAGTTTCTTTTCAGTTGCAAACTCCACTCCATACATATCTATGGGGAGGTTCAAGCTCCAGGCCGGTTTTACAGTGCAAAAGGCAGGCACTTCAAACCGGCACTAGGAAACAGACTGAGAACCCAGAGTAAGTGTTTCTCCTGCAACCCGTTCCCTTTGTGCTGGATGAACGAACGTCTCTCCACATGCTCAGTTCTGAGAGATAAGTGTGTGTGAAAGCCGTCCTTCACCTAGCTTCAAGGGAACACAAAGTTTCTTTTCAGTTGCAAACTCCACTCCATACATATTTATGGGGAGGTTCAAGCTCCAGGCCGGTTTTACAGTGCAAACGGCAGGCACTTCAAACCGGCACTAGGAAACAGACTGAGAACCCAGAGTAAGTGTTTCTCCTGCAACCCGTTCCCTTTGTGCTGGATGAACGAACGTCTCTCCACATGCTCAGTTCTGAGAGATAAGTGTGTGTGAAAGCCGTCCTTCACCTAGCTTGAAGGAAACACGAAGTTTCTTTTCAGTTGCAAACTCCACTCCATACATATTTATGGGGAGGTTCAAGCTCCAGGCCGGTTTTACAGTGCAAACGGCAGGCACTTCAAACCGGCACTAGGAAACAGACTGAGAACCCAGAGTAAGTGTTTCTCCTGCAACCCGTTCCCTTTGTGCTGGATGAACGAACGTCTCTCC